>NC_056726.1:123325899-123493399 GCF_019279795.1 Protopterus annectens | reverse complement strand
GTAGTATGTCTGTGTATGTAGTACCTGTACTGTAAGAATTACAGTGTAATCAATGCATATAGTGGAAATAACTATCCTGTAGCGATGTATTATTGAGCAGTAGTAATGCTTGTAGTATTCTATGTGTGTACTGCTGCTGTAGGTCACAAAACAAACTCTGCATACACCACAAGGGATGATATGGGCTTGGAACGCACCAATTCGCTTCCATCCCCTGTCAGTGTCAGGATTTGTCCAACAAGTATGTGCTATAACAGGGGATAGTATATGTTGATATATTGTAACAGTCGACATATGTATGGGTGTATAAGTGAGATGAGCATGTCAAAGGTGGGCTTACTGTGCAAATATGGTGTGCATTGTGGGATATTGTGCCAATAACTGTGTAATATACAGCATTTTAGGCAGATCTGTATTCCATTCAACATAGCAGTTCTGTTGTGTTATGCAAACAGTAGTTATGTCTTTTGGCAATTACAATACTCAGTAACATGATACATATCATTTGTATTCATCTCACAGTTTAGCAGCATGATAGCAAAGATAATTGGAAGAGCTAGGTAACTATCCATGTACATAACACATGTAATATCCACCTCTCTAGTATCGTTTGTAAGCAATAACAGCTGTACATGTGTACATGTTATGCAAATGTGTAGTGACCCTTGTTACAGGGCTAGACCTCTCTAGTATTGTTTGCAAGCAATAACAGCTGTGCATGTGTACATGTTATGCAAATGTGCAGTGACCCTTGTTACAGGGCTGGACCTCTCTAGTATCATTTGCAAGCAATAACAGCTGTGCATATGTACATGTTATGCAAATGTGTAGTGACCCTTGTTACAGGGCTGGGCCAAATGGGTATGTGTACACCTATATAGAGTGGATATTGAGAATAGAGACACACTGCTTGGACTACCAGGTTTGTGTAGCCTACCCCCTCATTGCCAACCTAACAGCTGCTTGCACATACTGTATGTAAGGTAGTGCACAGTACTGGTAATGAAACAGGTCGCATATCATCTTTAACTCCAGTGTAACATCTGCAGTAGCAGTGTAAGATATAGGAGAATGCTGCCTATGTGTAATAGCTGCTTCATATGTGATGGCTTACACTATCTGAATATATCCTGATCATGTTGATAGTGGCATCAGAGTCTATTGATACATGACTCTGTTTGGGGAGTGGGTGTCTGTGCCCAACAGAGCTCATGGTCCTGGTGGATATGTGAGTATATACCCAGAGAAGGAAACAGACCTGTAGACACTTGCATCATCTGTAATCAACTAACAGGATGTGATGTGCTCCTCAGAGGAGGATTGCTGATAAAGGCAGCTACAATGTTTCCATAATAGCCAGTATTGTCATGTCCATAACACAAATATTTACATGTGAGCATCACTGTCTAAAACATCTTCATAAGCAATAAGTAAACTAAATACAGTACTTGATACTTGTAGTACTGAATATTCATACAGGTATGTCAGCTAGTCAGCTACTGGTGTTTACTAATGTTAGCTTTGTGTATGTGGCCATCCTGGGGGAATGTAATCTCTATGTCATGTACACTGCCAAACCCACCTAATACCATGCCCCACACATTGTTTGGGATGCAGCTACAGGGGTAAGCTGGAAGGCAGCCCAGTCTACAGCCATGACTGGACTGGACAGTAATGAGGTGTAGGTTAACACATGCATCTCATCATCATAACCAACACATACCCTTACCAAAACACAGTAAGGACACCCACACACACTACCAGAAATCACACTTTCACAGATGCTTCTAAGTATCTGGCCAAACAAGTGACCTCTCAAGCTGGAAGAGACAGACAATGAAATACACAAACTGTATGACATAGTTTGCATAATTTTGCCACACCTCAAAACACATGGCCGGAAACATGCCCGACAGTACTCATTTGTGAATGCAAACTCTAGCACTATGTTACACACCAGCCTATACGAGTTCATACATACTGTCAGCTGCGTGTTTGCCATGATTAGCCACATACCCATACACTCAGACCACTTTTTAAACTATACACATGGCTCTGGCATATTCCATGTTGTTGTGCAGGACCTGTGATGCAGTAGCCTGGACTGCATGGAAACACATATAGGAACTGGCAGGTCTTGTAGCCCATGCAGGTATGCCCCAAGGCCTGGGTAGAATTCTGCAATTGGCCAGAATGATACTGCAGTACAGGAACAAAAGGATTGTATTCCACAATTGTCTAGTGTAGTGGTGCAAGTCAAAGGGTATCCAGTATCTGTCTGTCTGGGATAACATGGTTGACAGACCATGATGCCTTGCAAGACAGGGCCTGCACCTGTCACCCCTGGGAATCTGGATACTGGCTAGGGCTCATGCTTCCCCTATAGTGCCTTCATCATACACAGTCCAAGTGAAGGTCCACTGCTGTTACAGGGACAGCCAAGCAATAAACTGTGGGTCTCGCTACACAATGATACATCTCAGAGTAATAAAACCTGAGGACACACCACGAGAAGTTCCAATTCAGCTTTATTCAATACAACATAAAAATAATAAAAGATAAGCGCTTTATCACAATGATACATGTCAGAAACACTATATGGACACACATATGTCAATTCCTAACATGGAGAACATATCTGTGCAGTGGCTGATATATGTTTTAATGATCCGGACAGCACACCTGCATGACCATGTTATAACACATATCTCACCTCTTGCCCATTATCCTTTATTGGAACACACAGGCTGCAGGTGTGTCCATATTCCTGAAGGATATGTACACCCCCACGCTAGTTGCACTTGCATAACTTCAGATGCATTATGCTGAGCAACTACCTTTGTGCCAAAGTGGAATTCAAATTGCACCTTGCAACAGATCACCCAACATGCCGCGGATTTCCCAACTGTCAAAATGTGCTGTAATGGGGAAGATTAGGTCTGAGACAGACAACCATATTAAAGGCTACTCTCAACTATTCCATTATGAACTGGGAAGACTCCTCATGTACCAACATATGCGCTCAATGCATGTTGAATTCCATCAACTCCAGTGACCTGGATCACAGTAGTCACACAAACAGGGCTAACAGTATGCTACACATAGTCAGTCTCCACTGTCGATGTTATGTTTCTTAAGAGCAAAGTGGTGACTGTCATGGCACCCATGCAGATAGACAATGCATGTGCAAATGCTGAATCCTGCACAAATGAACCTTAAGCAGTCACATATGTGCAGTGATTCTTCCATTGAAACAGAACCAAGATTCAACCAAACACAAACAAGAAGGCAAACTGGTGGTACCATGCTTTAAACTGTAACACAGAAGGTAGTAACTGTTGCAGGAGTGAACACACATTAGTGTAGGTGATCCCTGGTCAGCCTCAGTACAATGCAGATACACCATATAAAACCACACAAAGCTACTGTGAAACTAATCAGCCACATATTATGAGGCCAAGCACAGAGCATTCTATAGCTGTGTCATTAATCATAATGGCAACGACAGACCTGCCGTTCTGCACAGCACTATGGTATGGGAAGTACTGCACCTACAGAAATAGCACCTGTTCATCCAGATAGAGTCTTGGAGAACCTAAACCCACTCCCACCTCCCCCCAACAGGTACACTTAGTTATATATATCCATGTACACTACAGGACCCCAGTAATAACAACTATGCAGGTACAAGTTGAACTCTTTAAAGCCATACATACAGCTTTCACGGGACCTGTAAACATTCAAAGGTGTATCCTACACAAATGTAAGAACAATCAGCTATCCACATACACATCATGTTCAATCATAGCTCCATGTCAGGCTGTGTACACACCGAAGAGTGCACAGCAACAGTTATCACACCCCACAAAGGGAGAGACACCATTGATAATGGGAAATAGTGCACAACTACCCTGCTGGGTCTGGTCTGCTGTAAGGCCATGAACCATGATCAATGTATTTGATGTACTCAGTACAGATGTAGATGGCAGTAGGGTTGATTCATACTGCATATCATGACCTTGCCAGGTTGTAGGACACCATCACCCATACTGTGCTCCAGCTACACTCAGTAAACTAGGTGTATATTCCTATGTCACAGGAGTGGTTGGCAACTGGACCACTGGCAGAACCAACACTACAGAAGCTGTCTGACTAATACATGCACATCAAACCAGTGCCAGCCACATTAGTACAGGGTTCATTCCTGGTACTCCCCCTCTTTGTTATCTGTACTACACAGACTAATACAGAAGGCATCTGCCCATTGATGTTTGCAAATGACTATGAACTAGGAGCAATAGTTGACTCAGTGTGTGCTGCGTTCAACATACAGAAGGGCCTTTGTGTGTCAGATGTGTGGTGTGTGACGTATGGCCACAATCTGACAGCTAAGTATTGCATTGTCATTCCTTATGCTAAAAACCCTGTACCCATGAACTACCACATAGGCAATAGTCAACATAATGGCAACTTTGTATGTATGAGATGCAGCTGGACAGTAGTCATTCCTTTGATAGTTACTTCACCACACCAGTCAGGTAGCCATATGTGGCACCCCTAATCATGACAGGGTGCCATCCGGGAATTAGAGATAAATGATCAGCCATACTCAACACTCATGTGACCCATAATAGATCAGATATTTCCTTTAAGGGTTATTGCCCATGTGTAGATGGCCTACACTGCCCTTCCCAATCCCTAGCTCCACTATGTAGCATGCAGCCTACCCTTAATAAAGCCATGTCCAGCCCAGAGGTGTTGAACATGCTACACTTAAATCCTGATCCCAAATAAACACATACTTCATGGACATCCACCTTTTTAGTACAAGGTTCACAACATGCCTGAAAGATCTCTGTCCCATACAGTTACCATACTCTTGCCATACTATGCATCCCTGTCCAGTGAAGCTACACATCACCCCTCTCTGTGACATGGTGTGATGACCGCATGCCAAATATATCAGTAACCCTGTGGATCAGTTCTGTGGCACTGCTTGAACTTGCCACTGAAACTTACTTGTTTGTTGCCTACAGCTAGGTAACCTGTCTGCCTAGGCTCATAAATGGCCCAGGGCATATAGCCTACTAGATCGCTATGACCATTCATGCTTTAGTTGATATCCAACCCTGCAAATACTATCAGGCTAGCTATTGTCCCATGTGTTACACATGTGCAACACAGGCAATACATGGCAGGATGTTACACAGCTGTACAGTGCCATATAGATGTATATGGCAAAACACATACATGCATGCAAGTCTGCAGGGTCACAGGTCATGTCCCTAATGGCTATGTATGACTATGTGACATATACACAGCATTAAGGTCGATTGCATTACTGTGAACACATCCTATGTGCTGATGGGTAAAGACACAGACATGCCCATGTCAAGACAACATCTACAGGGAGTATGAACAATGTCATTACATGACACACACATATATGGCAATAACATCACATCACCAGTAAGTGTCAAATGTGTGTGTCTTAAGCATGTCAGTTGTGTTAGTGTCATGTAGATTTTCAAATACTTATTTGTAATCTTAATAAATGTGATACACATGTATGTTCAGCTGTACTTCCGTACTTCTCTGTGCGTTACTGTGACCTGTCTCCATCATGTCTTCCAGGTATGCCAAGTAGCAGGCTGCCAGCGTATACCCGCTTGGAGGATGAGGTCCTCATCCCATACCTCCTCGACAACCATACAACACTCTTCAGCCATGTGCCACAGGATGCACAACAGCAGGATGTCCTGTGGGAAAAACTCCACAGGAGGGTAAATGATGTTGGCGGTCACAATTGCACCTATCAGCAGGTGCGCTGAAACTGCACTGACCTCATAAGACGGGCAAAGCAGCATGCTAATGCAATCACCAGGGAACAAGGTGCAACAGGTGGGGGACCACTCACCTAGTCCCCTCTCACACGTAGCGAGGAGCTACTGGCCAACCTGGGGACACCTGCAGACCTCCAACCACAAGCTTTAGCTGGTATTGTGGAGGTGGGTGTCTCTCAACTACCGAGCCTGGAGTTGCCTGGTAAGTCACTACTGCACATAAAACACAACTATATTTCATAGTTTCATGTGTTACTGTACAATATGTAATGTAACATCATATGCAAGGCATGTATGCACACATGCCACATACTATAGTCTGCTACTCTATGTATGCACAGATGTGCATACTCCATAGTATAGTGTATTGCACTGGCTTATATGCTAACATGGACATTGCACCCTGTAGCTATCACACAGGTGTGGATAATGATCTTACTGCTGTGACACTCCTGTTTAGGTACCTCTGACGTTTTTCAGTGACAGCAGCCTGTGTCAGGTGAGATTGTTATTATTTACCAGGCTTGATAATGCACAGATCATATTAATTGCATGCTATCTGCCATAACACATTCACACAAAAGGTATGTTGGTCCTGTTAATAGATACTGGTCAGACTTGCAATGCGTCACAGTGGTTACCCATGTGAAACAATTGAAGAATATATGAAACACCTACACTAAACCTTCCAAACTGTCATTGCCAGATGTGTGGACAACTGTGAATACAATGGTGGAGGTGTGTTTCACTGTAGGGACAGATACTACATATCAGCATTACACATGTTTGGAATACAAATAGTACTGTACAGAGAGCATATGTGTGCACACACTCTAAATGTGTTGGAGCTGGAGTATGACCGGCCCACAGGATACACCCTTGTGAATTATACCCTTGCTATGAATGTCACACAATGGCATGTGGTATCTGACATGCCCATGACATGTAGTTGGCTGACTGCAACATTGCTCAACTATCCTGCAAAACATGATGTCTCACATCCCATACATACCACCCTTTGTCTGCATAACTCTGTCCTCAGTGGAGCATATGACATCTATGGGTGTATGTCATATGGGATAACACTGACATGTGAAATAAGATGACAACCATAACCATTGGACAGAACATGTGTACACATGGCCATGGAGGATGGCCAAATACATGAAGCAACACACACAGTAGAAGTGATGTACATGTGTGTACACCCTGTTGTACATTGGCTCAACACAATACAACTATGGCCTTTGTGTAATGGTGATATTGCAGATGTGAAACACTAAACATCATACAGGCCTGTGCACAGCTTGTGTAGGCATAACATGAAACCAACACATAACATGTCTTGAACATCTTGAGGGTGTCAAAACATGAAAGCATTCACCTATACAGTATCCAAATACATACATGTGTTGCACAACATACACATACAACCACATCAGGCCACAGATACAGTACATTCACCTTGCTGGTGTCAGACATCTCTGTCATGCCTACTCCTCATGTATGTGAGGTACGCAGATGGCATGTGGGACATAGAGTACTGCTAAGTTAGCCATGTGTGGGCATAGTTGCCAGGCATCATTAATATGGTTGAAGATGTGCAGGGATATCATCTGTATACCCTTCTGTGACCTGTGTCACACATTCCACATTAGGGTTTAGTGTGTATACACCTCAGTGATGTGGGTCACATTCCACATTAGATATGTATTGCATGTGAGCATAGTCATGGCTATGAACTCTGTCAGTAACTCACACTGTATAGCAATTGTGAAGCCACATGATGCCCTGCAATGGCTATGCACATCAGCTCAATGTGCAGTATGCCATTGCATATTTGTAGGGCGGACAGGCAACATTGCGTCAGCTGAAGGCCCATGTTAGTATAACACGTCCCTGCGTTGGGACACCATTACCATACTGTAGATTGGAAAGGACACCATTGTGTTACACATAAATGCATGTAATTCAACACATCAGCAGAAGACATGTCATACTACATGTGATTGGCAAGGTCTTACGCCACACATCAGGCTGGTGTACTGTAAACCTGTGCTGGTCTATGGCACCATTGCAAAGTAGGGACAGCCATGTCAAACATGTGTTTGCAGCCACATGCACAATGTTTGTAGACTCAGCTCAGGGATAGGTGGAATAATGTTGAATAGACATGCACTGCTTTGGGGGAGATATGCAAGCTAGGGCTCAGGCAAACATAGTATTCAGTTGACATACCCTTCCGCTCATGTCCTCACACATAGGGGCGGTGGCCAACACAAAGCATCAGTGGCAGATGTACAAAGGTCAGTGATGGTCTGCTAACATGTGGTGTATGTTGTACACACCATGGCAGTGCGGTGCAACTGTGCAAAGTGCATGCATTGTGTTGCAGGTATGGGGCATAGGCTACTAACACAAATGGTGCAATACAGGTATGTATGCTAACCACCACTATAATTAAGGTGCATGCCATCTGTTATAACACATACATGCTGTTGTGTGCAACTCAGGGATGTATGATAACTACCACTATAATTGTCTAAGCTGAATGCAATCTGCCATATCACCTGCATGTAGCATGTGTCTGTGTGTGTCTGTGTGGTATAAATTGTAATGTACAGTTCTTGTCTTCCCCTCACAGGTGTTGATGTAGGTGCATTGCCCTCCTGTGGTCCACCTGATGTTAGTGTCCCCACAGACTCTAGCAGTGATGATGATAGTATGATTGAGCCACAGGCAGGGTTGTCAGGGGCTGAATCTGTGCCATTGGTTACCATTCCATCTGTATCCCCCTCATCCTCACACACAGTCCCCCTGCTTACACATACCCCATCACAACTGGCCATAAAAACAGGACAGTTGGCGGGTGGTAGCATGGAATAGGGATGTGTGGAGACTATGGAAGGTGTGCCTGCACATCATGATCCCAGTCAACTGACAGGTGATGTCCAACATGGGCATGTGCCCAGCGCTGCTCATAGGTGGACCACTGGCCAACATGCCCCTGCGAGACAAAGCAGATCAGCTGAGTCACCAGACGCATGTTTTAGGCTGTAATGGGGGCATAGCGCGTGCTGAATGGCACAACAGAGAAGGTCTCAGGCTTCAGAGGGCTGCCGTCCATTCATTAACTGACAACATCCAGGCAATTGCAAATGCTTACCATCATCTTGCAGATGTTTTGGATAGACGATTGGGTGACATGGTGGGAGTCCTTGGCCGTGGCATGTTAATCCTCGAGCATGGAATGTCTGTGCTGGAACATCTGCTGGGAGTGAGGTGTCGGGCACATGGATGTAGGACAGCTACATCACCTGTTGAAGGTCTACATGAACATGCTACTGCACATGCCCGCTCCCATAGTGACGATAGCAGCAGCAGTGCAGCTAGTGCAGTGCAGTCCACACCAGGACACAGCAGGCCACATGCATGTGGTCCTGGATGGTCCCAACAGGGACATGATTCCAGTGGACATGTGTCATCAGACAATACCCAATCTGGACCTCTGCCTGGTAATGCCCGTGCAACCCCTGGCAGGCACAGGTGAACTGTGAAATCTGCCTTGTACAGTCTGCAGCTGTCAATAATACCCCTGTGTCGTCCAGCCACATGCCAGACCTGTGTGTATGCATACACAAACACACCAGAAACAAATGTAGGGCACCTCAACACACACACGCATAACAACCACACATGCCCGATGATATCACAGGCCCTAACACACACACACCTGATGTCATCCAATGGTGCAGCTTAGGCCCCTGGCAAACATTATCTCCCTGTGCATATGATGATGCCTGTGCCGCATCCCTGTCATCCACACCATCGGTGCAGGGACATGCTCATATGGTCTGATGCAGAAGGTGAACATACCAGGTAGACAATTGTAAATTAATATTGTTGAGTAGTGTTGACAGGCAGCAGACATACCATGTATTATAGTTTTAGAATGCATTTTGTACGTTTGACAGTATGTATCATGTGTAACAACACTAACAGCATGTTGATCTTGATGTTCTGCCTTCCTCTTTTAGATGTAGTTGCATGTGCTGGGGGATGTCAGTGTTTGCGGTTAGTGTCCATATGTACATGTTGACTACTCACAGGTCTGTATGACAATACCTGCATGCACTTTGTAGCTTCCACATCACAGTTCTAATCTCCTTTGTTTCAATTATGTTTACTGTTCTAATGATCCAAGAGCATGATAGCTGTGTAGTAAGCTACTGTGTTCAGAGCCGTCACATCCATAGTGTGTGACATCACAGGTATAGTTACCTGGAACTCCCAGGGAGGAGGTAAAAGAGTGGTATGGAGGATGACAAGGGTAAAGGCCAGTGGAAATAGTGGCTTCTCATTGGGAAGCAGTAATACCCATTGCCATGGCAGCATGTAAACAGAGGTACACCCACACACTCAGGGATTCACAGACACAGTAACACACACACTCTGGCACACACACACACAGTTGCCAGTGTTCTGATGAGAACCCCTGCCTATGTACATATCATCATTATAGTACTACGCAATTACAAGATGCACCACAGAGATTACACATGTACAGGTAGTTGGAATGACCTAAGATCGAGGACATCGACAGGGATACTACAGTACAGTGAGTGTATGTGGGGAGGAGGGTTCATCAGTAGGCTATGTAACAACAGGTCACACCCCAGGGTGTACATGTTAACAGACGGTTAGAATGCCCATCTAAGATTGATGATATCAACAGGGATACTAGATTGCATTGAGTGGATGGGGGGAGGGGGCATTAACATTTCACTATGGTAAAATACAGCCTCACTCCAGGGACTGGACAGCCAAACACATGGACAGCCATACACACACACACACACACACACACACACACACACACACACACACACACACACACACACACACACACACACACATATATTGTGGCATTCACAAAGATATACACATATATCACACACATACAGACGCTTGACATGTGTGAGGTTCAACCACCTGCCTATGCCTTTCTTTCTAACCTTCACTCTGTACTGATGTCAAAAACAGTGTTCAGGAGAGTGAAAACATGTGGGATGTATTCCCAACCATACATGACATATATGGACACACACACACCCACACATGCCAGTACTGTGAATCAAACACCTGCCTATCTCATGATAGGTATTACAGACGTACAGCACTATCGCATTTGCTACAAAGCTTACTGACTCTTTCCTTTGCCAACTGTGTTGATAGATGCACAATATATGCACAGGGGAGGTATTACTGTTACAGGTGTCAAGAGGTTTGCCTTCAGTGTCACCCTTACAGCATTCTACATTGTCTGTCTTCCACTTCAATTAACAAAACCAGACCTTAGCAGTTACACAGGTTATTGTAGGAATGGTAGTAACACACCAGTGAGCTGTCCTCAGTAATCACTCATCTGTAAAGTAGCCCTACCACTTAGTAGTCATGTCCAAACATATGTCCATACCTCATGTACAGCTTACTGTGCTTAGAACATATTACCATATACAGTTGGCAATGTTGAGGCTGTATTGCAACATAATGATGTACTAAGACAACAGTCACCTTCAAACATCAGATACTGCACACACATTGAATCTGTACAGACATCAATACATGT
Organism: Protopterus annectens; assembly: GCF_019279795.1. Classification (NCBI taxonomy): domain Eukaryota; kingdom Metazoa; phylum Chordata; order Ceratodontiformes; family Protopteridae; genus Protopterus; species Protopterus annectens. The sequence goes on along the minus strand of NC_056726.1, from coordinate 123,481,927 downwards.
ACACATATGTGGTCTACATCAGTAAGTGCACTAGCAGGTCAAGAGGATACATTCAACACCTTCCCCACACGATGTATGAAACATAGCCAATCATTATACCATAATGGATGTTGTATTCATGTACTGGTAGGACACAACCACCTTCACCGAGTAGCCAAGTGTACATATATGACAACAGCACATATCAGCAAGACACACACAGCATTATTCCATGTCATGCTCCTACAAACTGTTAATTGACAGTGCCATGGTGAAGCCAGGATGCTGTAATGGTCAACAGTGAGCACATCATATTTGCTACACACACCTCATGTTTACTGGAAGAGTGCCAGCAATGTGCTCTGTTAGGCTAAGCAGTACACTCATTCAAGCATGTGCAAGGTCTGTGACTTGTAAACATCTCACCCCAGCACATACTAGCTATTGTGGTACTAAGGCTAATGTCCAGACAGCACACAGCATGCATGGCTTGCAATTGTTGACATGGGGTATATGTAGGAGCTGTGGCCACATATGGCTGTACATGTCATGAACATATCACCTGTGACTACTCAGGAACATACAGAGCAGAGCTGGATTTCCCTGAGTCTGTAACTACAGGCCTTGTGTAGGTCCCATGATCCTGTTATTTGGGTATGTTTGTAGGCATTGCATTAGGTGGACATGTCTAATGACATACATGCCACATGGGGTTTTGTATGATATGATAGGTGTCATGGGTGACCAGTAGAGAGGGAATATTACCTCTGTTAACATATATATCAAACCTTATGTACTGTTAGCATGCTATCTGCCATGTGTATGTGTGTAATGACTGTAGCCACATGTATGTAGAAAGGATAATGAAAGCTATGGTAATGTCATTTATGTTTTATGAGTGTGGGATTTACATATCCAGGGCAAGTACAGTTAGGTCATATCCAACCATGAGGGTGTTGTTTACTGGTGTACAGCAACAGTCAACTGTGTTAATGCTGACAGCATCCGAGGGACCCTGGTATGTGTACAACTGAGCTGGTTACAAACAGTGGTATTATTGCATTGAATAACACATTATGCAGCTGTGTCTGTACATGGGTACTTTGCACAGCTGATGTAGACCTAGGTACCATCCACCAATCTAAGGTTATCTGGTGGTCTACCATACTATGTCATACCACATATGGACGTGTGTTGGTAGTCTGGGGACAAGGTGGTGGATGTATATGAGGATACAACCTAGAATGCAGCATTTGCCACTGATACCTATACCTGACTCATCTGTGATGAGTTATGTCAGAGTAGTGGTCTTTACATGTGACTAGCCTTTATGAATATGTGGACACTACCACCTGGAATGGTCCATATCACTATTATGGCCCACATGCCTGGATCTGAGTTATATGGTGGTAGTGCAATTGTGCACTACAGAGCCTTCAGCCAGGTGTTTCTCACTGCACAGATGTCAGTATTCCCCATTGTAGGTTCTACGTTGAGCAAATGGATTACTAAAGCTACACATCTAGCACTGGTTAGCATAAGCATCCTATGCAATAGTCTTGTAGGTGTCAGGGTATTACTTCTGTGTGTAGGACATTTACCTTGGAATATGGCTATATGGGTAAATGCAACCTAGGTATTATCCAGACACACTTGAAACATGGATGCATGTGCTCTGTGTCGAAGGCTTGTCATTCAGTCATGACATCCCAGAATGACAGACACTGGACAACCTCATAATAACAGCAGGACATTGGCTCATTGTTTTGGTCTAGCAGTTGCCACCCGTACCATGACATCACTGCGAGTGGCTGCAATGTGCTTGGTAGCAAATGCCTCATGTAAGTTGATGGACAGCAGAAGAAATTGTGTATATAAACAATGTGAGATATACTTAAGGTAGCAGTCCTGCTAATAATGACAGCTACTAACACAGCCAGGAGAAGTCATCTTGACACCTGCACCTCAGTACCATTACACAATTTGGCTCACACATTACGCTTGCTCAAGCCACTGTTCCATGTATAATGCCTCTGTCCACAACATGCTATCAATGTATGTCTTTCAGGGCAGCAAGATGTGTGACACATGCTGTAGGTAGCATCCACCTGTGTGTCCCAGTTAACCTATTGTCTGTCATGTCCACACATGCATGATTGTGTATACTTAACATATATATATCAGCACTTCATGTACATGTATGCATGTGTATCACACAGCACAGACACAGATATATCATTTATGGTTAGATTCGGAGTGCATCCCAAACAGCCCTGTGCTACTAAGTGTATGAGCGTACCCACTGCCACCTTGTGTAATTTGAGTCAGTGCATCCAACAAGCCCTTTGTTACTAAATGTATGAACATGCCCAGTATAACATTGTGTAGTTGTAGTCATAGTGCATCCCAAACGGCCCTGTGCTACTAAGTGTATGAGCATGCACATTGTAACCCTGTATAGTGATAGTAGTTGCCCATTCCACAGATGGGAATTCTCCAGTTCAGGTTCCTGTTGTGCTACAACTATACCTCTCAGGCCTACCTATGTACTACCTGCAGATGATGTGTCTTGTTTGTGCATACAGGTTGTAATGGACACCTACTTTAAACACACAGGTTTACAGCTATGTACTTCATGACTGCCAGTATCCCTGTTGTTGTCCTCAGACTTAGAAGGGTATTCTGACTGCCTTGGAATGTGTACTCTCTGTGGCACATCTTGTAACTGCGTAGTACTGTAATAGTGATCTGTAGATAGGCAGGAGTTCTGATTCCACCACTGGCAACTGTGTGCATGTACTTGTGTGTGTGTGTCAGCAAATGGCTGAGTGTGTATTTGTGTCTGCATCCTGTCATGACAGTGGACTTTGCTGCATTCCAAAGAGATACCACCTTTTGCAATGGCCTTTATCCTTGTCAACTGCTAGACCTCCCTCTTCCCCCCTCCCCACTGCAAGTAATCAGTCCTGTGATGTCACCCAGCTCAGAAATGGAATCAGAGTAAGTGTAATTGTTCTGTGGCACATACCCCAACTGCATACCACTGTACTAGTTACCTTTACATAGGCAAGACGTGTATGCACAATACTGGAATGTGTGTGCGTGTTTGTGTGTGTGACTACCCTGTAGCCAGGCATACACATGTGTAATGTCTTTTAGCACACCATGGTAGCCATCTGTGGTGACTGGTGTCTACAAAGTATTACATAGTTAGGAATGGTAAAGAATACACAGTCAAGCACGACTGCAGTTGGGTATGCTATTTTCCTGTGCAATTGTCGAGCAGTGACACAGAAGTGGTCACCGGGGTGTAAGTCCATACCCATCATTCCCCCACCCAAACACCACAATCCCCGGGGTAGATTACATTAGCCATCATTCCCCACCTCAAACTCCACATACATAGCAACCATCCCTTCTCTGGTGAACTGATTAACATTTAAATGTTATAACACAACAGATGCCTCTGTTTTGTGTACACATCAGTACCTTTGACACCCTTGTGTGTCAAAAAGGGTGTTCAGACGTGTGTGTGTGTGTGTGTGTGTGTGTGTGTGTGTGTGCGTATATATATATATATATATATATATATATATATATATATATATATATAATATATGGGTCACCTTTAAAATCTCGAAATCGCGTTTGCCCGAAACGGAATCCGACGGGATGAGAATACCGAAAACGCAGATGACCGAAAAGGATGGACTCGGTAAGTGTGCGATCGAGTGAGGGATTTAGTGTTAGGGAGCGGACAGGTAAGTGCGATAGTGAGGGACTGTGGGTTAGGGGTGGGTTAAGTGAGTTAGGGTTAGGGTGCAGGTAGGGTGTGTGTGCGATGGTGAGGGACTGTGGGTTAGGGACTCGGTAAGTGTGCGATCGAGTGAGGGATTTAGTGTTAGGGAGCGGACAGGTAAGTGTGCGATAGTGAGGGACTGTGGGTTAGGGGTGGGTTAAGTGAGTTAGGGTTAGGGTGCAGGTAGGGTGTGTGTGCGATGGTGAGGACTGTGGGTTAGGGACTCGGTAAGTGCGATCGAGTGAGGGATTTAGTGTTAGGAGCGGACAGGTAAGTGTGCGATAGTGAGGGACTGTGGGTTAGGGGTGGGTTAAGTGAGTTAGGGTTAGGGTGCAGGTAGGGTGTGTGTGCGATGGTGAGGGACTGTGGGTTAGGGGTGGGTTAAGTGAGTTAGGGTTAGGTGCAGGTAGGGTAAGTGTGCGGTAGTGTCGGACCTTAGGGTTAGGGTTTGGGTTAGGGATAGTGCATATGTTATGTAGTGTACTGTGTTGTTTACGTAGTGTGTTGGTGTAATGGTTTTCGTGTTTTGCGTTGTCGGCTTTATGTTTTCGGTCTTTTCGTTGGTCATTAGTGTTTCGGCAAACGCGGTTTCGAGGTTTTAAAGGTGATCCATATATATATATATATACATACATATATATATATATATATATATATATATATATATAGATAGATATATGGCTATAGCTGAGTCTGTGTATACATATATATATATATATATATATATATATATATATATATTATATATATATATATATATATATATATATATATATATATATATATATATAGCTATATATAGATAGATATGTGTGTGTATATATGTATATATATGTAGTTATGACAGCTGTACAGATGTAGACTTGTCTTTGTTGTTTCACAGAGTACAAGGGTACTGTACATATATACACAAAGTGACAGTCCCATTTGTTTTCAGTACTGTGGAATACCTGTAGTAAGATGTGCATTATAAACTCCATGCCACATGTATACAACACAGTTGGCTTAGTGGTACGTCCATTAACCTCAGTGTGCATGGTCCAGGGTTCAAGACCTGCAAGCCTTGTTGATGTTGTCAATTAGGACTGAATAAGACAGTTATAAGTGGGTGTAAATGTGTTTTCGTGACAGTAAGCAGTGAGTACACGCAGGTAACAGACATGTACAACTTGAAATGCCCTTCTTTGGCAATCCTGCTGATGTCACCCACCTAGAAATACACCTCTGGAAGAGCTGTAATCCAGTATTTTTCATAGCACATGCTGTAGCTGCATATTGCTGTAGTGTGATAAACTAGTGAGGTATGGGTTCTATTCCAAAACACGCAAAATGAGTGTCTGTCTGACTGAGAAAGGAGCAATGCTTTTTAGAGTATGCACACTCTTTACAATTCACATAACCACCATTGGCAACCCTGCTGATGTCAGCCACCTAGTAATACACCTCTGGGACAGGTGTAACCCAGGAATCTCTGTAGAGCATGCTGTAACAGCATAATGCTGTAGTATGATAAACTAATTAGGTAGGGGTTCTATTCCAAGCCCTGGCAGGTGCTTGTGTGTGTGTGTGTGTGTGTGTGTGTGTGTGTGTGTGTGTGTGTGTGTGTGTGTGTGTGTTTAACAGTCAGAGCCTGTGGGGAGGTGGCTGTGAGTGTCTGACCACTGGACATGTTGGGGAGCAGATTTTGTAATTTTCCTATACGGTGTCCGTATTATATGTCACAATGTCCACCTCACAAGGAGTACAGAAGTCAATCAGCCAATGGACTGTGTTGGCAAGCCATACCCCTACATCTGGCAAAAGGCTTGGTGAACAAAGTATGCAACCCTACTATTACCCAGAATACGCTCTGAACCCATGTGTCATACACAAACACACTTGCCTAGAATATCCCGCTATGTTGCTAGTACCCTGCACATTGATGACAGATAGCAGGCATGGTGTGATTGCAGTGGGCTGCAGAGGGCTTGGCACCCTGTCCAGCAGTACAATAGGCATATAATTGTGGACAATGTGCCTTCACTATGTTCCCCACTGGAGACTTGCAGCCTATGTGGTGCCATCAAATGTGATCCACAGAGGCCATACAATGCCTTACACACATGCCCTGTATGGACAGATGCCACTGACACCAGGGAATACCTGTATCATGCTATCAATGCAGGTGCAGGGTCAACCTGCTGTCTGTAAGCAGGTCCTGCCACACCAGGCCAGTATTGGCATATCTGAGGATAACAGTCTGTGTACACAACATGTGTCAGCCAAACCAGGTACACTTGTACATGTCACTGTACATTATTGTGGGATATGCCCATCCCAGGCAATGTCCATGTCAAGGACTATCAAACACAGACATGGCATGCATTGCAAAGCAATGGCCATACACAATGGTAACCAGAATGACAGGACAGTTCATACAATACCCATCTGTGTGGGACATTGCAGACACTACACCCCTGAACCACACTGCACACCATTGTGATGCCAAGGATTACCCCTCAGCCAGCCTTGTACAGCCATCTTGCACAGCCAACCACTACACACCCATGAAGCAATGCACACATGCATGTTAGCACTGGCACCTTGTGTTTGTGTGTGGGGTATGATGCTCCCAACCACAGTCACACCCAGTATAACTCCCATTGGCATACCGACTGATGTCAGACACATTCACATGTCCTAGCCCAAAGAACCTCCGGATATCCCCTGTGGTGCATGTAGTACCTGTGCATTACTGCAGGGTGGCAAACTAAGTAGTTAGGAAGTGTATTTGTGGGCCTGGCAAAGTGTGGCAATGTGTCTGAGTCCCTTAGAGAGTGTGGTTGTGTTGACAATGACATCTGTTCATGTGGACAGCCATGTGTGCTATACCTAATGTATGTCTACTATATCTCTGTTGCAGATGTTGCTCACCAGCACACATATATGTTCTTACAGCACACCAACATGTCAGCTTTGTGGCACATTGAGTAATTGCATGCATTTGTAAAATTAGTGGCTAGTCAGTCAGGGGTTTGAACCCCTGTACTGGTAGGTGTGTGACAGATAATGCTTAGGTTTTAGTCTCCAAGCCCTTCTCTAATATACTTTGCCTCTGTCTGTCCCTCCCACACACTCTCTGGTGGATGTGGAGTTGTACACCTGCTCGGCAGCAGCTTGTGTTTTTTAAGTGATTGTCATGATCAGGTGATGGCCTCTGCACCTATTACAGTCCTCCTCTAGCTGATTGCATGTGGAACAGCTGTGGTAATGTTCCCATAGCAAATTGCATGGAAACACAGTACAATATCTAGGAACATCATGTTGGTGTTTGCCCATGACAGTCGCTGTGAGTGGAACTTGGATCTGGTGTTTGGTAAAAGGCATCACAGATGATATCTTCATATTCCTCAAACAACATACACAGTGGAAAATAGCCTAAAGACAGGAGGGTGATGTGCTAGACATGACTACAGCATGTAAGTGTAGCTATGCTTCATTGAAACTACTGCCAGTTTAACAAGTTGTGTGTGGTAATGGCTATGCTGCATGTTTTAAAACTGACAAGACAGTGCTCTGCTTGTGAGGGGACCCCCATCTTTAGGGCCATATGTGGACTGGTCAGTGTGTGGAACCATTTGTTTCCTGTGTTACTCACTGAACACACATCTGTGAACTGCAGAAGCATAGTGTGAGGATTGCTGTCAGTACCTGGTGATAGTGATGAGAGTTACTGCCATCGCATCCCTGATTGGACATATGTCACATAATACAGTGGTATGACAATCACTGTCTGAGGTTCTCATAGTGACATGGCAATAATGGGTCACTGTTCATAGCTGCAGTCACATGTCTTCTACTCTTCGTACAGATGTCATGCAGTATATATGCATGTGTTGTGCTCCCTCTGCAAATGTATACCATCTGTTGTGTTGGGTTGATGGTCATATCTATGCATGCTGTTATAAGTAATCCTGAATGCTGTTGATTATTACTAAGCCATATCTGTGTTAAAACTGCAACACCATAGGCTGTATGGGTTTGGGGGTCCCGGCAGAACCTCCTGTCCCACTTCAGCTGGCCATGACACCAGGTGCCAGCACATCTGGGGCCCAGCCTTGGACCTCCACCTCTGTTGGTTCTGCACCACCTTCTGGTGGAACCGCCACTGAGGATGAGGGTTGTTACACCTGGGAGCAGGTCCAGAAACTTGTCCGCTGTCATACAGTCCCGGACGTGATGCATAGGGGGCTCAATAAGGGGTTTTGAGGCCAGATATGCCAGCTCAAGGGCAGATTGTCACATTTAGAGGGTGAGCCTGCCCCTCTTAGACAGCCCCCAGCACAGCCACCTTTGCGACTGTTTTGGTGCAGAAGTGGCTGCCCATGGCTGGGGACCTCTGTCCCACTGTTTCCATCTGGGGGCTCATTGTGACTTCTAAACACCCTTCCTCATCCAAGGTGTATCCCCCCACATGTGTCATGTACTGACTCTGTATGCTGTCTTGTCTGTCATCCTACCCAACCTATCCTCCACGAGTATATCTACTCTCCTTCCCCCACATCCAACTCTCACCCTATGGAAACAAAAGGCCAAGCAGTTCCTAGAACAATATTTGCCCCATACATAGCTGTCCATTTCACACACGTGTCCACATGTAACCTTTTTAATATGCATCATAACATACTCGAGTTGTCCTCACCCCTGTCTCTCAGGTACACAATCCTGGTATGCACATGACTCCTAAAGGTTCCAGGTACACATGATGCAGATGACACTAATGTACACACGACACTACCGGTCCCTCTATAGTTACCCCATTTACCTTTTTCATGATAATGATGTCACACACAGCACCTTGCAAGAGTACTGTTCTCAAGTAATGATTGGACTGGAACTGTTGTGTTAATGTAAATAAAATGCACAGAGGGATGTATTTGGCCAATGTACAAACGTTTACATGTATTAATGACACATGTCTGTCTGAGGGAGTCTTGATATTACATAGGACAACACCACTGCATAATACAGGCATTGCTGGTGTTTCCCTTTTCATTCCTTTTTAATGCTTTATTGTCACATGGAATGTTCTAACACCTTCGATATTGCAGTAATTCAAATGTATAATAGGGACACGGGGGAATCTAATTGTGAAAGTTCTAGGGAAGGGGCTCAACATTCTACTACGTGCTTGTGTGTTTACTACTTTGATTTTATTTCACTGTTCGTGGACACTCTTGTATGCTTAGCATACATTTCGGTATCCACGGACACTGAATTACTGACTTACTATTAGAGGTGTGTTCTACTAGTAAGCACAGTAGGTTGTGCAACTGTCGGGGCATGTTTACGCCTCCATAGAGCACTTGTACATGCACTCGCACACGTTTTCTGTGCACTTCGAGGGTGTGGTGGCGCACCCTCATACATATTCATATGGTGCTGCTGCACCATCGATAGTGATAGCTAAAACCATCCTTGCGCCGAGCTTTTTGAATCCCGGGGTAAATCTGTTCTCTTCCTGTATATTAATAACTTTGCTTTAAACTTTTATTTTTTCTCTGTCTCTTCATTGTTTACTCATTCTTCAGTATCCATTTCCTGTATTCCACCTTCACTTTCAACATCTTCTACAGTAATATTTTCTACCCTCTGCCTTTCTTCTCAGCTTGCTTCTTCATGTATTATTTAATTTTATAATATGGGACACTCAAACCAGAAGTGTCCAAGTTCTTTACATCTTATACAAACAGGATTACAGGTTTTTCTATATGCCCTCTCTCCCCACATTGGCCACATCTTCATTTGTTACTGAGTTTCATCCTGAGAGGAATAACATACTTCAGGTTGGACCTATTATCTCACAAATCCCCTCTTACTATTCACAATTATTGCATTTAAAATATATAATTGGATCTGCCCATGATCCATGCCATCTTAGTATTCTTTTCCATTCCCTTCCACACATTCTTCATAGACTTTTCTTGATCTATCCTACTTCCCTTCCCACATTACCTACTTTCTAGCCTAATCTTTCTATAATTCCTTAACCTTCTAATGTTCCTTCTCTCTATTCTTATACTAAACTTTATCTATCCCAGAAATGATGACCAAATTTGCTATCTAAGTCTCTTGTCACAAAGTGTATATAGTTTTTATGACTTATTACTTATTCTGTAATATATTTTTTCAAGCATTATTATGTAGCAAGTAATCCAATAGTTAGTAATCCATATTATTATGTAACATACATATTAGGAACTCTTGTATTTTCTGCATAATGTATTTCAAATTTATTGCTTGCTTAATATTTGCTTATTTTCTTCTTTTATTGTACCCACAAATTGTACTCTTGTGTGATTGCCTTAGTCTTTGTAACCAGTGTTGATTTTTAATTCTGTTTAAGTTGTACTGTGTAGCTTTCCTACCTGGGCCTTCACTGAAAATGGGCTCATACCCAGTTGGACTTTCCTGGTTAACAAATATCAAATAAATAAACAAACAAATAGAGAAAGAAATATTGAATTTTTCCCATCTTTAACCTCCATATCTGAAATCCTAAATTACACATTTATTTTAGTTTTCAGTTGCAGTCCCAAGTTCTGAAATAAACAAGCTTGTGGTACTGTATTTCTTTTTTCCGTTTCAGTCATAAATATTTCCAGGAAGTCTAAGTTTTTAAATGTCATGCCACAAAATGATTTAAACCTCAAATGAGTTAATGCTGTTATGTTTTTAATGTCAAATTCTAGTGGCCAATCAATACTTCCGATAATGTCATACCTGTTTAAAATGACATCCCCCCGGATTCACGAATCCTCCATGTAAGACTTAATAAGTCTTACTCGGAGGCTGCAGTAGAACGGTATGATGTCAGCGTGCCATGAATATGCATGAGGGCACACTGACCCAACCGTAAGTTGTACACGGACCGTGTAAGAAAGCAGGAGGCGTGTCCAACAGCTGAGCAGTCTAAATGTCCACGCCCCTGCAAGTGTTTGAAAAGTAAAAGCAAATACACAAGAGCGAGTCCGCTCAAATGTCGCTGCCCCCAACACCACACTCCCTGATATTGTAAACCCCATCACAGTTATAAAAAGCAAAACATTAAATTTATTTTTTTAAATTCCCAAAATAGCTGCCCATATTTGCGCGTGTGTGCGCTGGTGTGCCCATTGCTTAGCTAGAGTTAGCAATTATGACATGGAAGAGCATAAAAAAGAATGTTTATGCAAATCACACCAAATAGTAATAGCGTAATGGTAGAGCATTTGCACAAAGAAGCGGCATTCACGGTTTGAGTCCCACCACTCCCCTTCATATTTATTTTTAAATCACTATATGAAATAATACCAGATAAATATGTGTAAATAGTACTAAATTGCAGTGAAATGGCCAATGTATTAGTGAACAAAATAAATATTTTAAATGATCCTGATATATAATTGCCTGCAGTTAAGCAGCGCTTCACCCAGGCAATAGAGTTGCCCATAGTTTAATAATGCTTAACCCAGTGCAATAGAGGTGCCCTTAGCAAAATAGCACTTTAACTAGCGCAATGTGTTTGCGCGGATGTGCGCGCCGCGCTAACCAGGGCACCGTAGGGCACAAAGGAGCAACGTAGAGCAAAGTTGCTTAAATGCAGCCACACCCCCTAGCCTGTCTGGACAGTATGAAAATAAAATGAATGACAAGGTTCGAACCCAGGACTCTGTGCATCACAAGCAAAGTACAGAACCACTAAGCCATGACAACGTAAGGGAAACAGCCACTGTTAACACGCATATACTTACTAATGGTAGTTTAACCATTACTAAGCAGGTCTGCAGTCAGCCGAGAATTTTAAAAAATGGCCAATCACAAAAAAGTGTGGGAAATGCAGCATATTTAAGCCCCATAGGCGGGAATACACACCATGATTGTAACGCACATCTGCAATTAGAATGGCTGGTGTCGGAGAGGGAACATGCTTCCAAGTGCAACTTTGGTGCATCGAGGAGTCGAAATACATGGTTTGGCTCTTTGTCCACCCTCATGAGTCAAGACTCCTGCAGGGCCAGTTCCAAGGGATGGAGTACAAGGCAAAGGCTTGGAACCGGTTAGATCTTGACCTCACCAGTGCCACAGGCGTTCCTCGGACTGGTGAGCAGGTCCATCACCACCATGCAGACCTGAAGAGACGTAAGCAGGACCACCTGAACCAATAGATACAGGAGGCCCATGGGATGCAGGATGCCCCACAACTGAGTATGTAGCCATGGAATGCAGTATGTAAGAATTGATAATTGAGTATGTATAATGGATAGGTATGTCTAGGTATGTCTCAATATCCCTTCATTTACTTTACAACTGCAGGTGACCATGCTGCGAATCAGCAAGCCTATGCTGATAGGCTGCTAAGGCTGTGCCTCCAGGCAGGTTAGTGATTATTCTGCATGTATTGTTATATAAAATATGGGAGAGAGCATGAACGAAAGTGTTGTAGTCCAGTAATACAGACATAATATTGCCTGAATATGTCCTCTGCATGTACTGTCAGATAAAAATGTCAGAGAGGCAGAAAAAGAGTGTAGTAACCCATTAAGAAAGGTAACATATGTCTGAAATACTATCTCTGCAGGAACTGTCATATAAAATACGTGAGTGAGCCTGAAAAAAGAATGTTCTAACCTATTAATAAAGGTATAATATGCCTTGAACATGTCTCCCATATGCACCGTTAAAACAAATAAAGGAGTGAGCTTGTGGAAAAGTGTGTAATACCATTAATAAAGGTCTAAAACACGGAGTGTGTCTATGTCACAGAGTTTGAAATATTGCTGTACCCTTGCATTATACAAATAGCACTGTTTGAAAAAGTGCTGGCAACCCAGAGTTGTGCAGTCCCATATAAAGTGGGTGATGTAAGTGCTAGTAGCTGTAAAGCATATATACAGTCTGCAACAGTCAGTTACTGGCTGGCATGCATAAGTAAATCTGGCACACGTGTAGCATGTTATTTTTTCCCCAGAAATGTGAGTGTGTGTCAAGAAATGCAGGGTTCTGTACAAATCGAAGTGAAAATGTCATGTGAAAACATCCCAGATATGTAGATAAAGAAATAGAAATGCAATAAAGAAATATGTAGCAGTAACATCTGCATCCTGGACAGTTAGTATGTCAGATATAGGTCAGGCATATATTGAACTAGCCAAACCCATTACACAACCTAATGTATGGTGGCAAGTGTAATAATACATGCAGGGGATATACACCTGCAGTCACTAGGAATGTAGTGTAGACTAAAAGGTAATTATAAGATGTTAACCAAGGTTTTTTTACACCCTACTGTATGTGCATAAACCATGCAATTCCACACCTCAATGGGTATGTGTAATCTTAAATATTTGTTGGGACATATGTCCTATTGTTCTATAAATATTTGCATTCACATTGATGCATGTGCCCTGTTTAAACACCACAATCATGGTGGCCTGTTGCTACCAAACATCCCTGCATGCTGTTGGAATATCCACTGTGGTTCAATATATGCATGTGTTATGCTTGCTGTTCAACTATTGAAACCTTGGTGTGTTGGGTTAATGGGAATATTACTGCATGCTGTTACAACTAATCTGGAATGCTGTTGTTTATGTTGTAATTAAACACACCTACTCACAGAACGTATGGGAAAGCCGGTCCCAGCAGACCCACCTGTCCCTCCTCAGCTGGCGAGTGCACCTGGCACCAACAGGTCCAGTGCCCAGCCCGGGCTCCCCTCCTCCATTGGTCCTGTGCCACCTTCAGGTGGAGTGCTGCAGGGGATGGGGCTCACCCCCCCGTGTAAGCAAGGGCGACGAAGGGCCACCTGTCACCCTTCGAAGAGTCCGGGTTGTGGTGCATAGAGAGATCCAGCGTTCAGTCACTGATCCCCTACGCCAGCTCGAGGCGAGTGTGGCACGTCTCATGGGTGAGCCTGCCTGTCCTATGCAGCCCCCAGCACAGCCACCCTTGGGGCTGTGAAGGTGCAGTGGTGACTGCCCATGTGTGGGGATCTCAGTTCCACTGTTACCATCTGTGGGCTCATGGGCTTGCGATTTCCAAACATCCGACCCCATCAATTGTGTTCACACACCCCATGTGTCATACACCGCCCCTGTATGCGTCTTGTCTGTCTTGTCTGTTTACCTCCCCAACCTACCTCCTCGGACACACCTACTTCCTCTACCTCACTTCCCACTCTCACCTGAAAAAAAAAACAAAAAGCAAAAAGGGAAATCTGTACCCACAAAAAAATTACGCCCCATACATAGCTGCCCATTTCACACACATGTCCATTGGACATGTAAACTGATAATTATAATTGGCAGTACAACATACTTTGTTGTCCTCACCCCTCTCCCAGGGGTGGAAGGTTTCAAATATCACTCCAAATTTATTGCATATGCACAGCTGTTGCTGGTAAAGAAATGGGCAGCTATGGACCTTCCCTACACCCGTCCTGCACATCCCGAGCTTGTTTACCTACTGTCTGTTCCTCTTTGTGCCCCCTTTTTCACCACTTTCCTATCTCCCCATTTTCTTTTCTTTCAAAGAAATTAGCATGGGGGTTAGCGGGAGTAAGCACTTTTAAGCAGTAGTAAGCAGGTTTAAGCGAGTGTGCGCATATGTGCACTTAGCTAAGCGTTGCTAAGCATCGCGCAAACCCGCAAAACCCACTTACAACTGCTTAAAAGTGCCTTAGTCACTCTATGGCAGGGCCCTTGTTCTGCTGAGCAGCAAAAGATAAAATCTCTGACAGTCTCGAACCCCAGACCATTGACACAATAAACTGCATGAATTACCACTAAGCCACAGCAGATATACAAATAACTTGGTTCTGAAATAAATATATAATGGATTACAATGAGGGAATGTAAATGGAAATTAGGAATGGTATAACACAAATCCTGTTCTGTGGGTCTTTACAAGCAGTTGTTGTGGAATTGCATGACATGACTGTGAAAGGAGAACCAGCCATCCTAGCAGGGAATAATGTTACAGTAGCACCTTACAAACACCACACAGTATCAGACCAGGATAAATACTGGCAAAGTTGAATAGGGCAGAGGCCAGACTCCCCAACTGTGACTGCTTTACAGGATGTCCCTGATTTGTAAACCAATGTTAGCTGTGCCCCACTGAATCACTCTGAAAAGTACTAACTGTAGGCAGCCAAGTGTGGAATCACACGTACTGAATAATGTCAATAGGTGAGAGTAGACACTGCTTGCACGTCAGAAAAGGTGTAGTTATACATATACTCTGATTCCCAAGAAAGTCTCAACTGCAATATATCAGTAATATATTGCAGGTGTATCTCACTTATATGTACCGTTCACTGAGGCCGTTCAAATATATACCTGAGAGTATCTGAGACCTGGCAGAGGCAGAATCACACAGGCATATCAACATTACTGCTGTTACACACTCTGCAAATAGCTTTGGAAAGAGTTCCACAAGCATGCCCTCATGTAGGAGTACAACACAGAAATATCACAGGATGTAGCCATGTAATGCTAGCAAACAACTGTGACAATGCCAATGTGCCACTGCTGAAATGGCTGGTGTGGTGCACAGACAAAGTATAATAGGCTAACTTCTAGCTACCATCTGGATATGTCCACAGGTGCGAGCTACACAGACTACTTGCCTTGATAGACTAACAGGTACACAGCAACTCTGTATGTTCAGTAAGATAAACCTCACATGATAATAAAAAATGCTCATTGCAGTTCTGCACCCCTACCCAAAGGTACAACACACCTGTGTATTCAGGCAAAAAACAGGGTGTAGGTAGGCATACTCAGTACTGAACTATGTCCAGTTGTGTTGAGCAGCCTGTGCTAATGTCAACACAAACAAACCACAAACTGTTCAGAAGTGAGTAACGTAATAATTACAGTATAGCAGTTCACAAACACTGCATGTGCCACAGGAATACAGTGGAATAACCACATTTGTATGGCAGTTAATTGTGTAAGTCAGAAATAAAGTACATACTCCCATGTATCCTGTGTTAGCTTGAGGGCGAGTACATGTCTACACTGAGAAGTGTGTACTGGAAGCAGCAACATTCAGGTTTGAGTACAACATGCATATAACTGGCTACAACCCTAGCTTCAGATAAGAGACATATACCAACCTTCTGACTGACACAACGGTGTCCAGAGCAAACAAGCATGGGCCCCACCTTGGAAAGCTGAAAGGGCTATGCCTATCTAACCTAGCATTTTATAGCAGTGGGCTGCAATCACAGTGAGTAATGCAATCACCACACAGTAGGCTGCATGCAATTACTGAATGGTGGGCAGCAATTGGTGCAGAGGCTGTCACATGCACAAGTGCAGATACCTAGAAAACCAGGCTGTACCTGCAGTCCACACATGCAATTCTATCATTGCAGGTGCTGGGAGATAGAGAGTGAGAGAGAGAGAGAGTGAGCGAGAGAGAGAGAGACACGGACACAGACACAGACAGAGACAGAGACACAAGAGAGAGAGAAACTGAGACATAAACCGAAATAGAGGGGGAAACCCAAAACAAACAACCAAAAAAAAAAAAAAAAGAAAAAATGAAAACCTACAAAACCGTAACACACGGAGCAGGGAAATACAAAGGTAAGGTATGTAACCCACATGTATGTGTTGGCATGTAGTAGATGTTCCTGAAGAGTATTCTACACACTGCAAATCAACCATGTGTGGCAGCAGTATGTATCTATCTGTATCTGCACATGTGCATAGGGCAAGGGACATACTGTAACTGTTAGTGAAGGTTGGACAGATATCTGTCATTGAAGGTTGACATGTGCATATATCTATGTAGGTCATAGTGTGTGGCCTAGAAAACAGCATGCGGTGCTGATATATGTCATGTGGTGGTTAAATGCTGTGGGACTGATTTGTCAGATCTGCTGTGTTACAGCCAGTGAGGCCTGCTAATGCTACATGGGCTGAGGACACCCATATGCATTCTGCACAACACTGTGCAATATAATCACATAACTGTACATCCCTCAGCTGTTACATAAGTGATATCCCCACCATGAAAGGTGGACTGTACATGTGCCTATATGTACATCCATGTGTACAGCAATGGATGTGTACATGTATGTGTGTAGATATGCATATATATATATATATATATATATATATATATAGAGAGAGAGAGAGAGAGGGAGAAACAGAGAGACACGGGGTCATATGTACTGCAACAGGTGTGTGGTGACCAAGACATGGACTGTAGACAAGTGTTGATACTGCAGTGCCATTTCTCCTTTCCAAAACACTGTACCCATTAACTACCACATAGGTCTACCTAACAGTGAAGGTGTGATAAGGGAACATGGGACACAGGTGGACAGTAGCCTCTGCTTTGATGAAGACAGTGCCACACTACACCTGTAATCAGTCTGTGTGTTATGTGTCATGAAAACAGGTGTATCATCTATGGAAATACAGGGCAGTGTTCCCCTCTACTCATCACAATGCCCTGTGTGGTATGTACCTCACATGACAATTACACCAGGTGAAAAGGCCACAGACATACCTCCCAAAGGGTAATACTGGCCGCAAACAGATGCCCTATGCAGACTGACTCACAAAACCACATCTACACTGTATTGCATACTGGCCACACAGAGGTGACCTCTGCCGGACATACAGAGGTATGTCACACCCATAGCTGGGTGACAACCACCATGGCAACATATCACAATCCCTCCAGGATACACGCTCTAGGGCCCTAAACCTTGTCAGCTCACTAATCACCACATGCTGGAGGGATAGGTTCCCATCTCAGAGATATGCCATACACTGGAATAGACCACCTAGCAATAGCAAACAAGGCTCCTCATTAGCAGTTATCATAAATACCCCTGATGATTGTGCGGGAGATTGGTAATACACCCCAGGAAACATCTATGTGGTTCTGGTTGGCAGGGGCAAGTGTAATCAAAGTACATGTGTGTCAAAGGCCAGGGTAGCATATGGCTAGGCTGCTGTAGGCCCTAGGGCCAACAGCATCTTACCTACCTATGACACTATGCACTCACACATGTACTCAATGCAATACCTGCTATGTGAGGTTGAATATGTGTAACGCTGAATGTGTGCAAGGTCTGTAAAGGTGTGATAGCTTAGTGTAAAGTTGTATCTGACATGGTAGTGTCTATCCTAGCTGTGAGGACAGCAAATGATGTGTAATGTACTGTTAGGCAGACATAGTAGTACGGCATATGATGTGACGTAGTTCCTTGTTGACGAATGTGGTGTCTCATTGTAGGCTAAAGCAATACATGTATGCTTAGTGAGTGGTACTGCTGGTGAATCCAACTCCCATATGAACTGTAATACTACCTGAAGCTGTAGGCCTAAACAGCACAGTATGGTGTGTGCTCACATTGCTTGGAAACACTGTCATGTGTGTTTCCTGTAGTCTGCACAGAGGACAAAACTCAGGCATAAGGGTGTGTAAGTAGTGGCACAAAGTACTGTATGGTACACAGGTAATGCTCATCTGTGTTGGCATACAGTGGTGTGTTGTATGTTTGTCTGATGTGTGTGTAATTATGCCTGTACAATGTCTGCAATCATATGTGTGTTACAGGGTATACGTGTGTATCCAGTAACATATATACTCTGTTACAGCAGTATGCCACCTATAGTAACAACTGTACACATCTGTTAGGCAGGGCTATGGCATCAATGACTAGGGTAGTTGACTGGTACTACTGTACCTGTACTTTACATCCATTGCAATGGATGACATTTCTGTTCGTGCATTGGTGTGATATACACCCCTGTTTTGAGGTTGTGCAATGTGTCACAAACAGTGTGTCGAGTAGTGTTGTATAGTGGTGTGATATATAGAGTGTGCCAGGCACTGTTAGTTAGTTGTGGCCTGAGAACCAATAAGTGGTATTGAATGTGTGTAACCTCTGACAGACAATAGGATGGTATATATGTCAGTAAAGTGATATCTGTGGTTAAAGGTGTAAAGTGTGCCACAGGACTCGCTCACACATATTGTTCATATCTTTTCAGCCAGATGGCCCACCAACGCAATTCATTGTACACAGCGGATGAGGAAGAGGTGATACTGCAAAGCCTGTTGCAGCAGTACATGATGCTGTTCTCCAGAAGCAGCCAGCACCAGCAGGAGTGGACTGCACTGTGGCAGGAACTTGTTCATTGGGTAAGTGACATAGGCATGCATAACTGAACATATGAGCAGGTACGCCATCACTGCAGTGATTTAATTAGACATGTCCGGCAGCGTGCGGCTGATATCCAAAGACAACAGCTTGCCACAGGTGGTGGGGTCGCCATTCATCCCCCCCTCACCAGAGTGGAGGAGCTGCTCCTAAGCGTGGTGGCTCCTGGACAACAGCAACATCAACCTCTGACATGTGTTGTCATGGAGGCTGGAGCCACCCAGCACGTCCACCTAGAGCAAGCAGGTAACATGCCCTATCTGTAGACGACAGTTAACTGTATTGTTAGATTATGTCTACGTGAGATGTGTACTGTGTGTTTAGCAGTTCTGCTGCCTAGTGTTGTGCAATACTGATATTTCAAATAATATCTCTACACCTGTGACTGTTGACTGTTGTTATTCTGCAGTTTAGCATACCCACTGTAGCAATGCCACAGTTGTGGGCACTAACGAACTCTCTCATATTCTCGTAGGTCCCTCTGGTGTGACAGCAGGGCAGCCGATCCATGCTGGTGAGTGTGTTATAACTGCAATGTTGGTAATGAAATATGCATGTCATAGGTGAGGTGTAGGCCATGTACACGTAACACACCTACGCATAATGCATGCCGTGCATGTTTGCTTTAAGACGTTGCACAGCTCAGTAATGTCAGTAGCTGCCTCACTGACATGCAATACACAGAGCATAAGACACAGTTGTGGCAACCCCGTACGGCACATTGGATAGGCATAGTTGCAACACCTGTACACAACATAACACGTTTATCATACGCAGTACACAAAGACATGCTACATATGGCGTAACCACACACCCGCTGTAAGGTCACACTTCAGTATCCCACATGTCATACACACACACATGATGTACCTCAGGGGTAGAGGCCTATCATGGGGCTGTGCTACACTCTTCAACACATAGCACAGTCATGTCAGGCAATGCTCACTATTGGGAACCTCATACACCCATGTACAAAGTGGCTGTGTAATAGTGAACGTAGCCGTGAGTGACCACAAGATGCATGATGATGATGATGATGATGGCACATGGTAGTACACCCCATCCAGTTACAGTGACCACAGTACTACACATAGCAGTCTTTGCTTTGCACCTCATTGTTGTGTGTGTGCAAACATTTGCGCCTATACACAATATGCATAGCATGTTGTGTGTGTGCTTACATATGCCAGTATACACAATATGCACAGCTGTCGCCATCTGTACAAACAGTCACAGATATGTCCTGGAATGCTATTGGGTGTATAGGTCACATGACACACATTGGGTATGTGTGGTGTTTAATGTTGCAGTCTTGTAGCATTCCATGTCATGGCTGGCACCGACATATCTGCAATATGTCCCACAATCACCATAACCACTGTACAATGGCCATGTCGAGCATTGAGATTCCTTCATGTCTACATCCCCACTCATCCCATGTCTGTACATTGCATGCATTTGCTACACCTGTGCCCACTATTATTTGCTATGGACACAGACACTGTAATCAGACATGGCAATCTATGTGTCACACAGATAACACATGCAGCCATGGTATGTATACCACTGAGTGATGGTGCACTGGACATTGCATAGCAGATAATACTTGCATAGCAATGTTGTGTCCATGTACACATTGTGTTCCAGGGTGTAGACAATCACTGAACAACTACACACATGCATCACAGCCATGTATAATGTCATTAAATAGGGCCGTCTACACTTGCACTGCATGGTCTTGAGCAACGCATATTCTGCATGGTGACACGTGTGAGGTGTCTGTTTGCCTAGTGATACTGTCACCCACCTTCACCTACTATTGTGTATGTGTTGGATTGCTGGTGTGTGTGTGTGTGTGTGTGTGTGTGTGTGTGTGTGTGTGTGTGTATGTGCTATGGTGAGCAGTGTATTTGTGTTCATGTGTGCATGTGTGCATGTGTTCATGTGTTCATGTGTGCATGTGTGCATGTGTTCATGTGTGCATGTGTGCATGTGTGCATGTGTTCATGTGTTCATGTGCGCATGTGCGCATGTGTGCATGTGTTCATGTGTTCATGTGTGCATGTGTTCATGTGTGCATGTGTTCATGTGTGCATGTGTGCATGTGTGCATGTGCGCATGTGTGCTAACATCATGTACAGATTGTGAAGTGTGTTTCCTGTCTTCCTTCCACAGGTGCTGAGTTAGGTGTGTCTGAATGCAGCAGGGAACCTGATGTCACTGCCACAAATAGTGGAGATGATGAGACATGTATTGTGGCACAGGAAGGTCTGACAGGGTCTGTCGTTGGTCCACCAATCGACAGTACACAGCGTTCAACCCCATCTATGCGCACACTCATACTGCCAATACATCCCTCATCACCAATGGCCTTAGCTGAGGGATAGCATACAGTCAGCATTGACCAGGAGAGTGTGGTACCCATGGCACGTGCATCCCCTCACAGCAGCCATAGCCAGATTACTGGAGCGGTACCACATAGGCGGATGTCCAGGAGTTCTCAGGGGAGCACCACTGGTCGTATTGCCCCTGGCAGACGTGCCCCCAGAGGTATTACAATCTCCAGTATATTCTGGGCTCTAATGCAGGCACGTATGGAACGGTACACCCGACAGGGACTAAGGGTGCAGAGGGCCCATTACACTGCTATCAATGACAGCATCCATGACCTTGCTGGTGCCATCCGGAATTACACTGAGGTCACTGATAGCCATTGGAGGGAGACATTAGATGTCCTCCACAATGTGTTAGCCATGAGCCATGACCATGTGAGATGGATGGGAAGCCGAAGCCGATGCATGCCAGCAACAGCATCAGCTGGCAGTTGTCGCGGACAGACCACAGATCACAGCCGCTCCCGTAGTGGCAGTACCAGCCCCAGCAATGCTGGGGCTGGCCTGTCCATTGACCATCCTACTAGACCACGTGCACGTGGCACTTGCCAGTCCCAGCAGGGACATGGGTCTGGTCATCATACCTCTGCCTCTGATGATAGCACCAAGTCAGGGTTGGTACCCGATACTGCCCGTAGCACCCCTGCCAGGCACAGGTACTGTGGCTAGAGAAAGTGATCTGTACGGCCTAGCAGGTACAGTCTGTGGCTGTCCCACAACCACCTGTATATGGCAGCCACATGGTGGAGTTGTGTGTATGCAGACACACACATTAACTAAACAACTAGGGCTCACACATACAAACACAGATACCTGATGTGTGCAATGCACATACTGTTTTAATCATATGGCATACCGTAGTAAAAGCAAAACCCACAGTGCATTGATTGCCTTTGGCACACACACACACACACACACACACACACACACACACACACACACACACAGAGCGTTTGCAGGATTCAAATCCCTACCTAACTATGTTACGATACTAGAGAGATACGCATTAACACGGCATGCTGTATGCTTTACTGGGTGGTTTCAGTTCTCCTGATATATTTGTAGGATGCTGACATCATCAGACATTCCAAAGAGGGATGTACCTCTTTTATTGTGTTTTCCCAGTCTCCAAAAAGGCTACTTCCCTCAAAGGAAATCACACACATACACCCCCCACACACTATCAGCATTTGCAGGATTCAAACCCCCAAACCCCTACCTAACTATGTTATGATACTAGAGAGATACGCATTAACACAGTGCACTATATGCTTTACTGGGTGGTTTCTGTTCTCCTGATATATTTGTAGGATGCTGACATCATCAGACATTCCAAAGAGGGATGTACCTCTTTTAATGTGTTTTTCCATTCTCCAAAAATGCTACTCCTCTCAAAGGAAATCACACACACACCCCCCCACACACAGTCAGCAGGATTCAAACCCCTACCTAACTATGTTATGATACTAGAGAGATACGCATTAACATGCCGTGCTATATGCTTTATTGGGTGGTTTTTATTCTCCTGATATATTTGTAGGATGCTGACATCATCAGACATTCCAAAGAGGGATGTACCTCTTTTAATGTGTTTTTCCAATCTCCAAAAAGGCTACTCCTCTCAAAGGAAATCACACACACACCCCCACACACAGTCAGCAGGATTCAAACTCCTTCCTAACTATGTTATGATACCAGAGAGATACGCATTACCATGGCACGCTATATGCTTTACTGGGTGGCTTTGGTTCTCCTGGTATATTTGTAGGATGCTGACATCATCAGACTGGACATGGTAATGTGTGTGCACTTTCTTTTATGCAATCCCAGGAATGATCCATGGGATGGAGTACAAGGCAAAGGCTTGGAACCGGTTAGATCTTGACCTCACCAGTGCCACAGGCGTTCCTCGGACTGGTGAGCAGGTCCATCACCACCATGCAGACCTGAAGAGACGTAAGCAGGACCACCTGAACCAATAGATACAGGAGGCCCATGGGATGCAGGATGCCCCACAACTGAGTATGTAGCCATGGAATGCAGTATGTAAGAATTGATAATTGAGTATGTATAATGGATAGGTATGTCTCAATATCCCTTCATTTACTTTACAACTGCAGGTGACCATGCTGCGAATCAGCAAGCCCATGCTGATAGGCTGCTAAGGCTGTGCCTCCAGGCAGGTTAGTGATTATTCTGCATGTATTGTTATATAAAATATGGCAGAGAGCATGATCGAAAGTGTTGTAGTCCAGTAATACAGACATAATATTGCCTGAATATGTCCTCTGCATGTACTGTCAGATAAAAATGTCAGAGAGGCAGAAAAAGAGTGTAGTAACCCATTAAGAAAGGTAACATATGTCTGAAATACTATCTCTGCAGGAACTGTCATATAAAATACGTGAGTGAGCCTGAAAAAAGAATGTTCTAACCTATTAATAAAGGTATAATATGCCTTGAACATGTCTCCCATATGCAACGTTAAAACAAATAAAGGAGTGAGCTTGTGGAAAAGTGTGTAATACCATTAATAAAGGTCTAAAACACGGAGTGTGTCTATGTCACAGAGTTTGAAATATTGCTGTACCCTTGCATTATACAAATAGCACTGTTTGAAAAAGTGCTGGCAACCCAGAGTTGTGCAGTCCCATATAAAGTGGGTGATGTAAGTGCTAGTAGCTGTAAAGCATATATACAGTCTGCAACAGTCAGTTACTGGCTGGCATGCATAAGTAAATCTGGCACACGTAGCATGTTATTTTTCCCCAGAAATGTGAGTGTGTGTCAAGAAATGCAGGGTTCTGTACAAATCGAAGTGAAAATGTCATGTGAAAACATCCCAGATATGTAGATAAAGAAATAGAAATGCAATAAAGAAATATGTAGCAGTAACATCTGCATCCTGGACAGTTAGTATGTCAGATATAGGTCAGGCATATATTGAACTAGCCAAACCCATTACACAACCTAATGTATGGTGGCAAGTGTAATAATAC
Organism: Protopterus annectens; assembly: GCF_019279795.1. Taxonomy (NCBI): domain Eukaryota; kingdom Metazoa; phylum Chordata; order Ceratodontiformes; family Protopteridae; genus Protopterus; species Protopterus annectens. The sequence goes on along the minus strand of NC_056726.1, from coordinate 123,457,543 downwards.
ATGCAGGGGATATACACCTGCAGTCACTAGGAATGTAGTGTAGACTAAAAGGTAATTATAAGATGTTAACCAAGGTTTTTACACCCTACTGTATGTGCATAAACCATGCAATTCCACACCTCAATGGGTATGTGTAATCTTAAATATTTGTTGGGACATATGTCCTATTGTTCTATAAATATTTGCATTCACATTGATGCATGTGCCCTGTTTAAACACCACAATCATGGTGGCCTGTTGCTACCAAACATCCCTGCATGCTGTTGGAATATCCACTGTGGTTCAATATATGCATGTGTTATGCTTGCTGTTCAACTATTGAAACCTTGGTGTGTTGGGTTAATGGGAATATTACTGCATGCTGTTACAACTAATCTGGAATGCTGTTGTTTATGTTGTAATTAAACACACCTACTCACAGAACGTATGGGAAAGCCGGTCCCAGCAGACCCACCTGTCCCTCCTCAGCTGGCGAGTGCACCTGGCACCAACAGGTCCAGTGCCCAGCCCGGGCTCCCCTCCTCCATTGGTCCTGTGCCACCTTCAGGTGGAGTGCTGCAGGGGATGGGGCTCACCCCCCCGTGTAAGCAAGGGCGACGAAGGGCCACCTGTCACCCTTCAAGAGTCCGGGTTGTGGTGCATAGAGAGATCCAGCGTTCAGTCACTGATCCCCTACGCCAGCTCGAGGCGAGTGTGGCACGTCTCATGGGTGAGCCTGCCTGTCCTATGCAGCCCCCAGCACAGCCACCCTTGGGGCTGTGAAGGTGCAGTGGTGACTGCCCATGTGTGGGGATCTCAGTTCCACTGTTACCATCTGTGGGCTCATGGGCTTGCGATTTCCAAACATCCGACCCCATCAATTGTGTTCACACACCCCATGTGTCATACACCGCCTGTATGCCTTGTCTGTCTTGTCTGTTTACCTCCCAACCTACCTCCTCGGACACACCTACTTCCTCTACCTCACTTCCCACTCTCACCTGAAAAAAAAAACAAAAAGCAAAAAGGGAAATCTGTACCCACAAAAAATTACGCCCCATACATAGCTGCCCATTTCACACACATGTCCATTGGACATGTAAACTGATAATTATAATTGGCAGTACAACATACTTTGTTGTCCTCACCCCTCTCCCAGGGGTGGAAGGTTTCAAATATCACTCCAAATTTATTGCATATGCACAGCTGTTGCTGGTAAAGAAATGGGCAGCTATGGACCTTCCCTACACCCGTCCTGCACATCCCGAGCTTGTTTACCTACTGTCTGTTCCTCTTTGTCCCCCTTTTCACCACTTTCCTATCTCCCCATTTTCTTTTCTTTCAAAGAAATTAGCATGGGGGTTAGCGGGAGTAAGCACTTTTAAGCAGTAGTAAGCAGGTTTAAGCGAGTGTGCGCATATGTGCACTTAGCTAAGCTGCTAAGCATCGCAAACCCGCAAAACCCACTTACAACTGCTTAAAAGTGCCTTAGTCACTCTATGGCAGGGCCCTTGTTCTGCTGAGCAGCAAAAGATAAAATCTCTGACAGTCTCGAACCCCAGACCATTGACACAATAAACTGCATGAATTACCACTAAGCCACAGCAGATATACAAATAACTTGGTTCTGAAATAAATATATAATGGATTACAATGAGGGAATGTAAATGGAAATTAGGAATGGTATAACACAAATCCTGTTCTGTGGGTCTTTACAAGCAGTTGTTGTGGAATTGCATGACATGACTGTGAAAGGAGAACCAGCCATCCTAGCAGGGAATAATGTTACAGTAGCACCTTACAAACACCACACAGTATCAGACCAGGATAAATACTGGCAAAGTTGAATAGGGCAGAGGCCAGACTCCCCAACTGTGACTGCTTTACAGGGATGTCCCTGATTTGTAAACCAATGTTAGCTGTGCCCCACTGAATCACTCTGAAAAGTACTAACTGTAGGCAGCCAAGTGTGGAATCACACGTACTGAATAATGTCAATAGGTGAGAGTAGACACTGCTTGCACGTCAGAAAAGGTGTAGTTATACATATACTCTGATTCCCAAGAAAGTCTCAACTGCAATATATCAGTAATATATTGCAGGTGTATCTCACTTATATGTACCGTTCACTGAGGCCGTTCAAATATATACCTGAGAGTATCTGAGACCTGGCAGAGGCAGAATCACACAGGCATATCAACATTACTGCTGTTACACACTCTGCAAATAGCTTTGGAAAGAGTTCCACAAGCATGCCCTCATGTAGGAGTACAACACAGAAATATCACAGGATGTAGCCATGTAATGCTAGCAAACAACTGTGACAATGCCAATGTGCCACTGCTGAAATGGCTGGTGTGGTGCACAGACAAAGTATAATAGGCTAACTTCTAGCTACCATCTGGATATGTCCACAGGTGCGAGCTACACAGACTACTTGCCTTGATAGACTAACAGGTACACAGCAACTCTGTATGTTCAGTAAGATAAACCTCACATGATAATAAAAAATGCTCATTGCAGTTCTGCACCCCTACCCAAAGGTACAACACACCTGCGTATTCAGGCAAAAAACAGGGTGTAGGTAGGCATACTCAGTACTGAACTATGTCCAGTTGTGTTGAGCAGCCTGTGCTAATGTCAACACAAACAAACCACAAACTGTTCAGAAGTGAGTAACGTAATAATTACAGTATAGCAGTTCACAAACACTGCATGTGCCACAGGAATACAGTGGAATAACCACATTTGTATGGCAGTTAATTGTGTAAGTCAGAAATAAAGTACATACTCCCATGTATCCTGTGTTAGCGTTTGGAGGGGCGAGTACATGTCTACACTGAGAAGTGTGTACTGGAAGCAGCAACATTCAGGTTTGAGTACAACATGCATATAACTGGCTACAACCCTAGCTTCAGATAAGAGACATATACCAACCTTCTGACTGACACAACGGTGTCCAGAGCAAACAAGCATGGGCCCCACCTTGGAAAGCTGAAAGGGCTATGCCTATCTAACCTAGCATTTTATAGCAGTGGGCTGCAATCACAGTGAGTAATGCAATCACCACACAGTAGGCTGCATGCAATTACTGAATGGTGGGCAGCAATTGGTGCAGAGGCTGTCACATGCACAAGTGCAGATACCTAGAAAACCAGGCTGTACCTGCAGTCCACACATGCAATTCTATCATTGCAGGTGCTGGGAGATAGAGAGTGAGAGAGAGAGAGAGAGAGAGAGAGAGAGACACGGACACAGACACAGACAGAGACAGAGACACAAGAGAGAGAGAAACTGAGACATAAACCGAAATAGAGGGGGAAAATCCAAAACAAACAACCAAAAAAAAAAAAAAGTAATACAAATGAAAACCTACAAAACCGTAACACACAGAGCAGGGAAATACAAAGGTAAGGTATGTAACTCACATGTATGTGTTGGCATGTAGTAGATGTTCCTGAAGAGTATTCTACACACTGCAAATCAACCATGTGTGGCAGCAGTATGTATCTATCTGTATCTGCACATGTGCATAGGGCAAGGGACATACTGTAACTGTTAGTGAAGGTTGGACAGATATCTGTCATTGAAGGTTGACATGTGCATATATCTATGTAGGTCATAGTGTGTGGCCTAGAAAACAGCATGCGGTGCTGATATATGTCATGTGGTGGTTAAATGCTGTGGGACTGATTTGTCAGATCTGCTGTGTTACAGCCAGTGAGGCCTGCTAATGCTACATGGGCTGAGGACACCCATATGCATTCTGCACAACACTGTGCAATATAATCACATAACTGTACATCCCTCAGCTGTTACATAAGTGATATCCCCACCATGAAAGGTGGACTGTACATGTGCCTATATGTACATCCATGTGTACAGCAATGGATGTGTACATGTATGTGTGTAGATATGCATATATATATATATATATATATATATAGAGAGAGAGAGAGAGAGGAGAAACAGAGAGACACGGGGTCATATGTACTGCAACAGGTGTGTGGTGACCAAGACATGGACTGTAGACAAGTGTTGATACTGCAGTGCCATTTCTCCTTTCCAAAACACTGTACCCATTAACTACCACATAGGTCTACCTAACAGTGAAGGTGTGATAAAGGAACATGGGACACAGGTGGACAGTAGCCTCTGCTTTGATGAAGACAGTGCCACACTACACCTGTAATCAGTCTGTGTGTTATGTGTCATGAAAACAGGTGTATCATCTATGGAAATACAGGGCAGTGTTCCCCTCTACTCATCACAATGCCCTGTGTGGTATGTACCTCACATGACAATTACACCAGGTGAAAAGGCCACAGACATACCTCCCAAAGGGTAATACTGGCCGCAAACAGATGCCCTATGCAGACTGACTCACAAAACCACATCTACACTGTATTGCATACTGGCCACACAGAGGTGACCTCTGCCGGACATACAGAGGTATGTCACACCCATAGCTGGGTGACAACCACCATGGCAACATATCACAATCCCTCCAGGATACACGCTCTAGGGCCCTAAACCTTGTCAGCTCACTAATCACCACATGCTGGAGGGATAGGTTCCCATCTCAGAGATATGCCATACACTGGAATAGACCACCTAGCAATAGCAAACAAGGCTCCTCATTAGCAGTTATCATAAATACCCTGATGATTGTGCGGGAGATTGGTAATACACCCCAGGAAACATCTATGTGGTTCTGGTTGGCAGGGGCAAGTGTAATCAAAGTACATGTGTGTCAAAGGCCAGGGTAGCATATGGCTAGGCTGCTGTAGGCCCTAGGGCCAACAGCATCTTACCTACCTATGACACTATGCACTCACACATGTACTCAATGCAATACCTGCTATGTGAGGTTGAATATGTGTAACGCTGAATGTGTGCAAGGTCTGTAAAGGTGTGATAGCTTAGTGTAAAGTTGTATCTGACATGGTAGTGTCTATCCTAGCTGTGAGGACAGCAAATGATGTGTAATGTACTGTTAGGCAGACATAGTAGTACGGCATATGATGTGACGTAGTTCCTTGTTGACGAATGTGGTGTCTCATTGTAGGCTAAAGCAATACATGTATGCTTAGTGAGTGGTACTGCTGGTGAATCCAACTCCCATATGAACTGTAATACTACCTGAAGCTGTAGGCCTAAACAGCACAGTATGGTGTGTGCTCACATTGCTTGGAAACACTGTCATGTGTGTTTCCTGTAGTCTGCACAGAGGACAAAACTCAGGCATAAGGGTGTGTAAGTAGTGGCACAAAGTACTGTATGGTACACAGGTAATGCTCATCTGTGTTGGCATACAGTGGTGTGTTGTATGTTTGTCTGATGTGTGTGTAATTATGCCTGTACAATGTCTGCAAACATATGTGTGTTACAGGGTATACGTGTGTATCCAGTAACATATATACTCTGTTACAGCAGTATGCCACCTATAGTAACAACTGTGCACATCTGTTAGGCAGGGCTATGGCATCAATGACTAGGGTAGTTGACTGGTACTACTGTACCTGTACTTTACATCCATTGCAATGGATGACATTTCTGTTCGTGCATTGGTGTGATATACACCCCTGTTTTGAGGTTGTGCAATGTGTCACAAACAGTGTGTCGAGTAGTGTTGTATAGTGGTGTGATATATAGAGTGTGCCAGGCACTGTTAGTTAGTTGTGGCCTGAGAACCAATAAGTGGTATTGAATGTGTGTAACCTCTGACAGACAATAGGATGGTATATATGTCAGTAAAGTGATATCTGTGGTTAAAGGTGTAAAGTGTGCCACAGGACTCGCTCACACATATTGTTCATATCTTTTTCAGCCAGATGGCCCACCAACGCAATTCATTGTACACAGCGGATGAGGAAGAGGTGATACTGCAAAGCCTGTTGCAGCAGTACATGATGCTGTTCTCCAGAAGCAGCCAGCACCAGCAGGAGTGGACTGCACTGTGGCAGGAACTTGTTCATTGGGTAAGTGACATAGGCATGCATAACTGAACATATGAGCAGGTACGCCATCACTGCAGTGATTTAATTAGACATGTCCGGCAGCGTGCGTCTGATATCCAAAGACAACAGCTTGCCACAGGTGGTGGGGTCGCCATTCATCCCCCCCTCACCAGAGTGGAGGAGCTGCTCCTAAGCGTGGTGGCTCCTGGACAACAGCAACATCAACCTCTGACATGTGTTGTCATGGAGGCTGGAGCCACCCAGCACGTCCACCTAGAGCAAGCAGGTAACATGCCCTATCTGTAGACGACAGTTAACTGTATTGTTAGATTATGTCTACGTGAGATGTGTACTGTGTGTTTAGCAGTTCTGCTGCCTAGTGTTGTGCAATACTGATATTTCAAATAATATCTCTACACCTGTGACTGTTGACTGTTGTTATTCTGCAGTTTAGCATACCCACTGTAGCAATGCCACAGTTGTGGGCACTAACGAACTCTCTCATATTCTCGTAGGTCCCTCTGGTGTGACAGCAGGGCAGCCGATCCATGCTGGTGAGTGTGTTATAACTGCAATGTTGGTAATGAAATATGCATGTCATAGGTGAGGTGTAGGCCATGTACACGTAACACACCTACGCATAATGCATGCCGTGCATGTTTGCTTTAAGACGTTGCACAGCTCAGTAATGTCAGTAGCTGCCTCACTGACATGCAATACACAGAGCATAAGACACAGTTGTGGCAACCCCGTACGGCACATTGGATAGGCATAGTTGCAACACCTGTACACAACATAACACGTTTATCATACGCAGTACACAAAGACATGCTACATATGGCGTAACCACACACCCGCTGTAAGGTCACACTTCAGTATCCCACATGTCATACACACACACATGATGTACCTCAGGGGTAGAGGCCTATCATGGGGCTGTGCTACACTCTTCAACACATAGCACAGTCATGTCAGGCAATGCTCACTATTGGGAACCTCATACACCCATGTACAAAGTGGCTGTGTAATAGTGAACGTAGCCGTGAGTGACCACAAGATGCATGATGATGATGATGATGATGGCACATGGTAGTACACCCCATCCAGTTACAGTGACCACAGTACTACACATAGCAGTCTTTGCTTTGCACCTCATTGTTGTGTGTGTGCAAACATTTGCGCCTATACACAATATGCATAGCATGTTGTGTGTGTGCTTACATATGCCAGTATACACAATATGCACAGCTGTCGCCATCTGTACAAACAGTCACAGATATGTCCTGGAATGCTATTGGGTGTATAGGTCACATGACACACATTGGGTATGTGTGGTGTTTAATGTTGCAGTCTTGTAGCATTCCATGTCATGGCTGGCACCGACATATCTGCAATATGTCCCACAATCACCATAACCACTGTACAATGGCCATGTCGAGCATTGAGATTCCTTCATGTCTACATCCCCCACTCATCCCATGTCTGTACATTGCATGCATTTGCTACACCTGTGCCCACTATTATTTGCTATGGACACAGACACTGTAATCAGACATGGCAATCTATGTGTCACACAGATAACACATGCAGCCATGGTATGTATACCACTGAGTGATGGTGCACTGGACATTGCATAGCAGATAATACTTGCATAGCAATGTTGTGTCCATGTACACATTGTGTTCCAGGGTGTAGACAATCACTGAACAACTACACACATGCATCACAGCCATGTATAATGTCATTAAATAGGGCCGTCTACACTTGCACTGCATGGTCTTGAGCAACGCATATTCTGCATGGTGACACGTGTGAGGTGTCTGTTTGCCTAGTGATACTGTCACCCACCTTCACCTACTATTGTGTATGTGTTGGATTGCTGGTGTGTGTGTGTGTGTGTGTGTGTGTGTGTGTGTGTGTGTGTGTGTGTGTGTGTATGTGCTATGGTGAGCAGTGTATTTGTGTTCATGTGTGCATGTGTTCATGTGTTCATGTGTGCATGTGTGCATGTGTTCATGTGTGCATGTGTTCATGTGTGCATGTGTGCATGCGTGCATGTGTTCATGTGTTCATGTGCGCATGTGTGCATGTGTTCATGTGTGCATGTGTTCATGTGTGCATGTGTGCATGTGTGCATGTGCGCATGTGTGCTAACATCATGTACAGATTGTGAAGTGTGTTTCCTGTCTTCCTTCCACAGGTGCTGAGTTAGGTGTGTCTGAATGCAGCAGGGAACCTGATGTCACTGCCACAAATAGTGGAGATGATGAGACATGTATTGTGGCACAGGAAGGTCTGACAGGGTCTGTCGTTGGTCCACCAATCGACAGTACACAGCGTTCAACCCCATCTATGCGCACACTCATACTGCCAATACATCCCTCATCACCAATGGCCTTAGCTGAGGGATAGCATACAGTCAGCATTGACCAGGAGAGTGTGGTACCCATGGCACGTGCATCCCCTCACAGCAGCCATAGCCAGATTACTGGAGCGGTACCACATAGGCGGATGTCCAGGAGTTCTCAGGGGAGCACCACTGGTCGTATTGCCCCTGGCAGACGTGCCCCCAGAGGTATTACAATCTCCAGTATATTCTGGGCTCTAATGCAGGCACGTATGGAACGGTACACCCGACAGGGACTAAGGGTGCAGAGGGCCCATTACACTGCTATCAATGACAGCATCCATGACCTTGCTGGTGCCATCCGGAATTACACTGAGGTCACTGATAGCCATTGGAGGGAGACATTAGATGTCCTCCACAATGTGTTAGCCATGAGCCATGACCATGTGAGATGGATGGGAAGCGGCCGATGCATGCCAGCAACAGCATCAGCTGGCAGTTGTCGCGACAGACCACAGATCACAGCCGCTCCCGTGGGCAGTACCAGCCCCAGCAATGCTGGGGCTGGCCTGTCCATTGACCATCCTACTAGACCATGTGCACGTGGCACTTGCCAGTCCCAGCAGGGACATGGGTCTGGTCATCATACCTCTGCCTCTGATGATAGCACCAAGTCAGGGTTGGTACCCGATACTGCCCGTAGCACCCCTGCCAGGCACAGGTACTGTGGCTAGAGAAAGTGATCTGTACGGCCTAGCAGGTACAGTCTGTGGCTGTCCCACAACCACCTGTATATGGCAGCCACATGGTGGAGTTGTGTGTATGCAGACACACACATTAACTAAACAACTAGGGCTCACACATACAAACACAGATACCTGATGTGTGCAATGCACATACTGTTTTAATCATATGGCATACCGTAGTAAAAGCAAAACCCACAGTGCATTGATTGCCTTTGGCACACACACACACACACACACACAAACACACACACACACACACACACAGAGCGTTTGCAGGATTCAAATCCCTACCTAACTATGTTACGATACTAGAGAGATACGCATTAACACGGCATGCTGTATGCTTTACTGGGTGGTTTCAGTTCTCCTGATATATTTGTAGGATGCTGACATCATCAGACATTCCAAAGAGGGATGTACCTCTTTTATTGTGTTTTCCCAGTCTCCAAAAAGGCTACTTCCCTCAAAGGAAATCACACACATACACCCCCCACACACTATCAGCATTTGCAGGATTCAAACCCCCAAACCCCTACCTAACTATGTTATGATACTAGAGAGATACGCATTAACACAGTGCACTATATGCTTTACTGGGTGGTTTCTGTTCTCCTGATATATTTGTAGGATGCTGACATCATCAGACATTCCAAAGAGGGATGTACCTCTTTTAATGTGTTTTTCCATTCTCCAAAAATGCTACTCCTCTCAAAGGAAATCACACACACACCCCCCCACACACAGTCAGCAGGATTCAAACCCCTACCTAACTATGTTATGATACTAGAGAGATACGCATTAACATGCCGTGCTATATGCTTTATTGGGTGGTTTTTATTCTCCTGATATATTTGTAGGATGCTGACATCATCAGACATTCCAAAGAGGGATGTACCTCTTTTAATGTGTTTTTCCAATCTCCAAAAAGGCTACTCCTCTCAAAGGAAATCACACACACACCCCCACACACAGTCAGCAGGATTCAAACTCCTTCCTAACTATGTTATGATACCAGAGAGATACGCATTACCATGGCACGCTATATGCTTTACTGGGTGGCTTTGGTTCTCCTGGTATATTTGTAGGATGCTGACATCATCAGACTGGACATGGTAATGTGTGTGCACTTTCTTTTATGCAATCCCAGGAATGATCCATGTGGGTCGGCAGGTATCAACAGCTTGAACAGGACCCTGTGAGTCTCACCTTGTGTGATCTATCTGTGGACACACTGACATCCCTTCATATGTCAACACATATCTATGCACAGATTGTTGGTTTTGTGGATACGACATGTGTCTGTGAAGTTGATGAAGAGCTATGCAAAGTCTATGTGGGACATGTGTAGCTCTGTTCAGTGATGTATGTCCTGGGTGGCTGCCTTGCAAATGGTGTAGCATGTTTGGGAACCATGATCTGCACATGAACATACCACAGTTGGTAGGGTTGTGTGTTTGTCAGCTTCCAATAGCTCTGTTTATGACTTCAGCCATGATGCACTCCATGGCCTTGCAGATCAGACTTTATAGGCTTACTGGACTATACTTCCCATGGTGTGTTGTGCACCCACACTTGTGGGGAGTGCCATATGTTGCTGTAACACATTTGACAGTTCCAGACCCTGTGGAGTGGGTGAGGCTCAACAGACTGTTCAGGTGCAGGGTCTGTTTGTTCTGTAGTGCATGCATGACACATATAGGGAAACAATGTAATCCAATTGCTGCCATGCTTTTGGCTTTGGAGGGAGCTGGTCAGCCATTCTACATGTGATATCTCCTGGTATGATGTCAGGGACTATCGTCAGTGGGAGGTGGGTATGTATATATGGGCCTGTCTGACAGGATGTCAGCATTGTCAGTAAGGTACAGTTGGCCCTGACTCAGGACATATATGAGTGTACATTACTATTTATGACATAGCTGAAGGACATGTCATTATTCTCAGTCTGGACTCCTTCTCAGCTACTCTTTACAAAACACCAACAAACATGAGCACTAATCCCAGTTATACAAAAAGAAAAAAAAAAACAAAAAAATCTTGCTTTTTTCCCACTTTCTGAAAGTTAAGAAAGTTCAGTTACAGATTTGCTGTTCTGAACTGTTTGGAAGTTTCTAGAAGGCCAGTGCTTGCTTGGGCTAAAGGGAAGTCTCTGTGTTCACCAGTGGGAGTGGTTAACACTGAACAGCCTGCCTGTCCCTGGAGGAGTGGTTACTACCTAGAAGCTGTAGTTTTATTGCCCATTTTGGGTCAATTCTAAACTCCTTGATCTGTCTCTCTTAAAACCAGGCTGCCTCGTGGTTTTGGCATCTTTTCAGGTTCGCTAGTTGTTGCTGAAGCACCTACCAAGGGGAGAAAACACTGAGAGAAGAAAAGGAGCCACTGTTGTGATTTTAAGTATTTTCTTCTGATTTTTTTGTTAAGTTTTACTACTTTGCCGCCTACTTTTTGGCATTTTCTGGTTTGCTAAAGTTTATATCTGTAACAGTAACAATACTTGGAACACATCTAGAGCCTGTTTACTGCATTTCCTGTGTTGCACTTAATTTAAAATTGTTTTTTTTATCTAAAAACTGCATTTTACCTGATTTTGGCCTAGCACTCAAGTGTGGGGTCATTTATTGCACTGTTGTGATTATTTTGCTGCTTGTGTATCTCTGCTACCTTTAAACTACAACAAAAAGAAAAAAACAAAAAAATCTTGCTTTTTTCCCACTTTCTGAAAGTTAAGAAAGTTCAGTTACAGATTTGCTGTTCTGAACTGTTTGGAAGTTTCTAGAAGGCCAGTGTTTGCTTGGGCTAAAGGGAAGTCTCTGTGTTCACCAGTGGGAGTGGTTAACACTGAACAGCTTGCCTGCCCCTGGAGGAGTGGTTACTACCTAGAAGCTGTAGTTTTATTGGCCATTTTGGGTCAATTCTAAACTCCTTGATCTCTCTCTCTTAAAACCCTACAACTCTCTTTTTGCGCAGTTTTGCGACTGAGCAGGCCAGGCAGCGCCGCCTAAACAGGTTTAAACTATTCCAGGCTCCACAAAGTCTGCTCTTCACTTTTTCCCTTAGAACTGTTCAAACTCTCAAAGTAATCAATCTATTCTCATTCTAAAGCCCTGCACTTGCTCAGCTGTTATAAGGAAGCACTAACTAAAGCACTACACCATCCTTGACTTCTCATAAGTATTAGACTCCCGATTGCTCCTTCCTGACCAAGTGAAAAATCAGTTCCCTTTCCTAATCATCTGATTAGTAAAAAACAGTTCCCTATACTAATCTGGTATGTCCAAGGGTCAGTTTCAAGGCTACTCTCCAGTCCAGCTGGTGAATCTGGGAATTTTGAGGCAATGTTACAATTGCCTTATGTACACAGACAACCCTCTCCTCCTTCCAACAAACTCTAATACATGTGAGAGATGCAGTTACACAACCAAACTGGAGGCAGAGCTCTCTCAACCCAGGACTGGCACAGTCAGTCAGGAGGAAAAGGTAACCACCCACATCACAAATCCAGTCTCACACAGACCTATTGCATCTGCATACCCAACACATAAACACACAAAAACATACTCAGAGGCTCTAAATAAAAATCTGCCTAAACAGCAAAGACCTCCTAAGCAGATATCCAAGCAACAGCCACCCCTCAACAATACCCATGAATCACATATCTCACAAAATCAGTGTGCCTCACAACCACAGCCCTTAAGGCCAAAAAACACACCAAATACACTTGTTATAGGGGACTCTATTGTCCGGCACACTGACGTCCCACTCACCAGACTGAACAAGGAGAAGGTCACTGTAAGCTGCCTGTCGGGTGCCAGAATCCGCCACATAACGCACGCATTCAGGTCACTCCAAAGCAAGTACAAGTATGACTCCGTCATTGTCCATGCTGGTGTGAATGACCTGAGACGTACCTCCCTGGACTACATGAAAGGAGACATAGAGGAGCTCTCTGACGAAGTAGCCCAGGCTGGTATGACCCTGACCTTGAGTAGCATCTTGCCCTCAACAAGAATGATGCCACAGTATAAAGACATAATGATCAGTTTCAACAATTGGCTAAAGTATTGGTGTCATTCAAAGGGGATCCAGTGTCTGTCAGCCTGGGATGACATGCTTGACAAGCCACGTTGCTTCGCTAGGGACGGCTTGCACCTGTCACCCTTAGGCTTTCGTATACTGGCCAAGGCTCTTGCCACCCCCATAGTGCCATTTTTAGGCAAGGCTCAAAGGACAAACCCACCTCCATAGAAAACTCAAGGATAAAAAAACTAAAGATAATGCTACTCAATGCCAGAAGTCTAAACCTCAAGATGCACGCACTCGAGGCTCTCCTCAGTATGGAGGAAATCAATGTCTGTGCAGTAACAGAAACCTGGTTCAAGGCTCCTGAGAGCACCCCAGCACTACCAGGTTATAACTCATACCATGCTATTCGGCCCCAAAATTCGGAGCGAAGCACAAAAGGAGGTGGATTATCTATATTCATCAAAGATACCTACACCTCCAGGTTAGTGGCACTGCACAAAGCATCGGAAACCATCCATGTGCAACTAACAGCGGGCAAAACTGCCTTCCAGTTTGTAGCCTGCTACAGAACACCCTCCCTATTACAGGAACCCCACTTGGCATTCCTGAGAACACTGGAGAATATGAAGGTCTCTCCAAATACTATGTTATTGGGTGACTTCAACTACCCAAACATTGACTGGAAAAACTACTCAAGCCCAAACACCCTCGCCCAACGGTTCCTTGAATTTATAAACTCTAACGCAATGGAACAACTGGTCACCACTCCCACAAGAGGGAACAACATATTGGACCTGGTCATCACCAACATGGGGACTCTATGATCCACACCAGAGGTAAACCCCTCATTGGTAAGATCAGACCATAAACAAATTTCCCTGGACATCCATATCCCGTCACCACCCCGAGCCAAGGAAATCACTGTAAAGAATTTCTCAAAAGCCAACTTTGCACTTCTCAAGACTGAGGTGGTATCCTTCAAAGCCCCTGGGCCATAGGATAATACAGCCCAATCCGCAGAATCCTTTACAAATGCATTCTATGAGCACCTGCAGGAATGCATGGATCGTGCTATCCTAAATAAAACCAAAACTCACTCCTCCAAAAACAGGAGACCGGTCTGGTGGATCCCGGCCATAAATAACTATACAACAGAAGGAGGAAGTTACTATATGACAGAGCAAAATCCCAAAAAGGGAAGGCATCTCTGATCAGTATTAGCAAGAAACTTTGATCCCTCATAAAATCATCAAAGGCCAATTTCGAAAGAAAAATTGCCCTAGACACTAAAGATAATCAAAAGGCCTTCTTTAGTTATGTCAGGAACATGGGCAGAAACTCCCAGATATGCTCTGAATTGTTGCATAATGGTACAAAATATACCGAACCTACAGACATAGCCAACATCCTGGCAGACAGATTCAGCGCAAACTTCTCTCCCCCTTCCCCCCCAAAGGAGCAAATGTCTATCCCAACTGAATGTAACCTCCATGACATCACAGATGCACAGGTGAAAGCTGCCCTCTCCAAAGCAAAAAACACAGCATCTATGGGACCGGACGGTGTCCCAGGCTGTGTCTTACACGAGCTCCAAGAAGAACTGAACCCTCACATTAAGTCACTGTTCAAACTTAGCCTTACTACAGGATATGTACCCAAAGCATGGTGTACAGCTACAGTGGTCCCACTCCTCAAAGGTGGTGCCACAACAGACCCCACAACTATCGCCCCATAAGCATGACTAGTCTGGTCTGTAAAGCTATGGAGCGTATTATCATGGAACTCATAAACAAAGACATTGGGAGCCTCCAGACACTGGACCCTACCCAATTTAGCTTTGTTATGGGCAGATCTTGCCTCTTAAACCTAGTTGATTTCTTTGAAACAGTTACCAAAGCCATAGATGAGGGCAAGGTAGTCCACACAGCCTACCTGGACCTCGCAAAAGCCTTCGACACAATACCCCACTCGGGTATCATAAATAAGCTTACCAGCTTAAATATCAACCCCTATATCACAAGATGGGTTGCAAACTGACTCAGAGATAGAACCCACATGGTCAGAATCGCAGGTGCCATGTCCGAATGCAAACCAGTTACAAGTGGTGTCCCACGGGGCTCAGTTCTGGGACCTCTCTTGTTCGGTATATACTTCTCTGAGGTTCACGCTAACACAGGGGGATTATGGCTGAAGAAGTTCGCAGATGACTGCAAACTGGGGACCATAATCGAATCTCCAGCTGACACAAGCATCCTCCAAAAGGGTCTCACAGAGACGGATGCTTGGTGCCAGAGCCACGGCCTCAAGCTAAATGCTAAAAAGTGCATAGTCATCCCCTTTGGGAAAAACAAGGTGCCCACAAATTACCACATAGGTGGTAATCCATTAAGTACAGAAGAAGTAATTAGAGATTTGGGGACCAACGTAGATAGTAATCTCTCCTTTGATAATCACGTTGCCAAAGTGGTTAGAAAGACCTCCTATATAGCCCACCTTATCACGAAAAGGTTCGCATCTAGATCAAGAGAGGTCATTGTGCCCCTCTACTGCCACTCATCAGGCCCATAATTGAATACAATGCCCCTTTTGGGATGTACCTTAGCCGACACCTGCAGCAACTGGAGAGACCCCAAAAGTACCTCACCAAGAGGATCATGGGCTACAAACAGATGTCCTATGCAGCTCGACTAAAGAAACTCCAGCTCTACTCAGTTGCTTACCGCCTACTCAGAGGCGATCTATGCCTGACGTACAAAGCCATGTCAAACCCAGAATTAATGGACATGCTCCACCTCAAAAAATCCAAGTCCCTTAGAGCTACACGCTCCAGGGACCTAAACCTCAGCACAAAAATAAATAGGACATGCTGGAGGGACAGATTCATTTCCCAAAGGCTCCCCTCACTCTGGAACACAATCCCAATTCATGTTAGACATAGCCCCTCGCTGACCCTCTTCAAGCGAAATTTGGACGCGTGGATGGGAAATCGCAAATTCACCGCTGGGATCTCCCCAGTGTCCCTGCTAGACAGAGGCACAGTAAACTAATCTTAAGTGGGTACCTTCTGTGACCTACTTTACAGAGGCACAGTAGGCTAATCTAATAGGGAGGCAGAAGCCAAATGCACTCTGGCTAGGTTTATAAATGCCCTAGGGCAGATAGCCTAGTATCTACCTATGAACCTATGAACCTATACTCTTTTACACACTTAACACCCTACTGATCCTTTGTGATCAGGCTACAGAGTATGTCATCATAATATACTGGCATGTCCAGGGGTCGGTTTCGTGTGTACTCTCCAGTCCAGCTAATGAATATTGTGGTTATAACACAATGTCACATCTGCCTCATGTACACAGGCAACCCTCTCCTCCTGCCAACACACTCAGATATATGTGAGCGATGCAACAATATTGACATACAGGAGACTGAGCTCTCTCGACCCATGACTGGCATGGTCTATCAGGTGGTGAAGGTGACCACACACACCACATATCAGTCTCACATACACCGATAGCGACAGCAATCAAACCAGATTATCACACATACACATACTCGGAGGCTCTACATACACTCTGCCTAAGCAGCAGAGACCTCCAAAGCAGACACACAAACAACTGCTACCCCACTACAGTACCCACATATCACATAGTTCACAATGTCAGTGTGCCACACAGTCACTGCCCTTCGGGCGAAACAACACACCTGATACACTTGTAATAGGTGACACTTAATGTCAGACACACTGACGTCCCACTCAACAGGCCAAACAAGGGAATAGTCACTTTGAGCTGTCTCTCAGGTGCCAGGATCCGCCACATAACACATGCACTCAGGTCACTCCAAAGCAAGTCCAGGACTGGCTCCATCATTGTCCATGCTGGTGCGTACAACCTCAGACGTTCCTCCCTGGACCACATGACATGATACATAGAGGAACTCTCTGATCATGTAGCCCAGGCCAGTATGACCCTGACCTAGTCTAGCATCTTACACTCACCAAGTATGATGTCTCAGTATACCAACAAACTGATCACGTTTAACAGTTGGCTAACATATTGGTGTTATTCAAAGGGGATACAGTGTCTGTCAGCTTGGGGTGACATGCTCGACATGCCATGTAGCTTCCCTATGGACAGCTTGCACCTGTCACCCTTGGACTTTTGAATACTGGCTAAGGCACTTGCTGCCACCATACTGCCTTACTTAAGCTGGGCTCAAAATACAGACCCACCTCCATAGACATTACAGAGTACATGACACTGAGGGTAATGCTGCTCAACACCAGATGTATTACCCTCACATTGCGCACACTCAGGAATCTCCTCAGTATGGAGAATAGCAATATCTGTGTACTAACAGACACATGGTTCAGGCTCCCACATGCACACCAGCACTACCAGGTTATATTTCGTACCATGCTTTCTGACCACATAACTTGGAATGGCCAACACAAATAGGGGGAGTATCCATATACATCACAGATTCACATACCTTCGGGTTGGCAGCACTGCACAAAGCATCACAGACCATACATATGCACCTAACATTGTGCAAATCTGCCTTTTGGTTTGTTGCCTGCTACAGACCACACTCACAAACTCAGCAACCACACTCGGCTTTCCAGGGAACACTGGACAATATGACGGTCTCCCCAAACACCATTATATTGGGTGATGTCAAATACCCACACATTGACTGGGGATAGTACTCAGGTCCCAACACCCTTGCCCAACAGTTGCTACTATTTGTAAACTCATATGCTATGGCACAACCAGTCACCACAGCCACAAGAGGGGACAACATATTGGACATGATCATCACCAATATGGGGACTCTATGTTCCACACCTGTGATATACCCCTCATTGGTAAGGACAGAACATAGTTTATCTCACTGGACATCCATATCCCGTCCCCACACCCATCCTGGGTAATCTTGGTGAACTTCCTAAAAGCAATCGTCACACTTCTCCATACCACGGTGGTATCCTTCAGAGACCCTGGGTCAGTGGTAAGTATGGCTCAGACTGCTGAATCCTTTACATACACATTCTATGGGCACCTAGTGGACTACATGGATCATGCTATCCAAAATAACACCTGGACTCACTCCTCCAATGGCAGGGGACCTGTCTGGTGGACCCCGGCCATTAATACGCTATACAACAAAAGGAGGAAGCTACTACATGATAGAGCACAATCCCAGACAGGGAAGGCATCTGTGATCTGTACTAGCAGACAGCTACAATCACTTGTGTATTTATGTCAGGTCCGCTTCTAACAGACAATTGCACCAGACACATCAGACACTCACAAGGCCTTCTTCAGTTAATTCCGGTACCTGGCTGGACACTCACTGATATGCTGTGTGTTACTGCATACTGACTGAACATGCCCTGAACCCACACACACATTGCCAACATCCTGGCAAACAGGTTCAGTGCAGATGTCTCCCCCCATCCCCCCTAAGGAGGTACTGTCCATCCCAACAGAGTTTAACCTCCCTGACATCACGAATAAACAGGTGAGTGCTGCCCTCCCCACAGCGGACAACACAGCATCAATGGGGCCAGATGGTGTCCCGGCCTGTGTCGTACACTGCCTTCATGACAGACGTAATTCTCACATTATGTCACTGTTCGATATCAGAGTTACTGCAGGATTTGTACCCATGGAATGGCGTACAGTGATGGTGGTCCTGCTCCACTGAATACTGCCACAACAGACCACAGACAATATCGGCCTATAAGGCTAACTAGCCTGTTCTGCAAAGTTATGGAGCGTATTGTAATGGGACTCATGCACATAGACATGGGAAACCTACAGACACTGGGTCCTACACATTACAGCATTGTTGTGGGCAGATCTTGCCTGTTGGACCTGTTTGTATTCTTTAAACAGTTACCAGGTCCATCAGTGTTGGGACGGTTGCCCACACAGCCTGCCTGGACCTTGCACAACCCTTCAACACAATACCCCACTTGGCCATTATGCATAGGCTCACCGGCATCAATATCGACACATATCTCACACGATGGATTGATACCTGGATCAGGGATAGCACCCACATGCTCAGTGTTGCAGGTGCCATGTCTGACTATACACCAGTTATACATGGCATCCCACAAGGCTCAGTCCTGGGACCTCTCTTGTTCAGTATATATTTGTGTGACATACAGGCTATCACAGGAAGGATATGGCTGCCCATGTTCACAGATGACTGCAAACTGGGTACCATAATCAACTCTCCAGCTGGCACATGCATACTCATACAGGGTCTCACAGAGATAGGATGACTGGTGCCTGAGCCATGGCCTACGGCTACATGCCATTAGTTGCATAGTCATCCCCTTTGAGAATGACAACATGCCCACACATTACCACATAGGTAGTCATCCATTACATATGGTAGTAGTTGTTATGGGTTTGGGGACACGACCTGTTCGTACTCTCACCTTTGACAATCACATTGCCAAAGTGGTTAGACAGTACTTCTACATAGCCCACCATATCCAACATGGTTTCACATGTTGATCACGTGTGGTCATTGTGCCCCTATACTCATCACACCCATGCTTGGTTACTATGCCACATTTGGGATGTACCTTTCCCGACACCTGCAGCAACTGTAATGGCCGCAAATGTTACTCATCGAGCAGATGTAGGGACTCACACGGATGCCCTGCACAGTTCAGATACAGTAACTCCAGCTCTACTCAGTCACTTACCACCTACATGGATGTGTTGTGTGCCTGTAGTTTAAGGCAATATCTGACCCAGAATTAATTGACATGCTCCACCTCAGGATATCCAACTCCCTTGGAGCTACACACTCCAGGGACATATACCTCAGCACAGATGTTAATAGGACATGCTGGGGGGACAGATTATTATCCGAAAGGCTCCACTCACTGCGGAGTGTAGTCCCAGTTTTGCATAGGCAGAGCCACCCACTGACCACCTACAGGTGACATCTTGACAAGTGGATGGGTGATCGTATGTGTACCCATGGGATATCTTCTGAGTCCCTGCTAGACAGAGGCACAATACACTAAACATACATGGGCTATCTTGTGTGACCTACTATTCACGGGCGCAGTGTTTTGATTTGACTGGGTTGCAGCAGACAAACACACTCTGGCTATGCTTGTACATGCCCTAGGGCAGATAGCCTAGTATCAACCTCTGAACCTATGATAATGTTCACGATGCACAATGTTTATTGCTGATACTGTTTGCAGGTTTTTATCATCTTTGCTTTCCCACTTTCTATGAACCACTTAGGTATCTGCATAACATATTTGATTATGACAGGGTTCCACTATATTATATACATGTCTGTTGTCATATAAGTGTGTGCACAGGGCAGATTGCTGGATAGTGAGAGGTTCCTGGGTTAACACATGCAACTGCCTGATATGTGTGGCCCACTGCTGTACTCCGACATGGCCTAAGTGTGTGAGCATGCCCAGTTCGGACTGTCAGTGTTCTGTTGCCTGACATTTGTCTCATGTATTCAAGTGTGTGAGCATGCCCAGTGTGACCTTTCAGTATGTTGCTGTCTGAGGTCCACTAAATTTGTTGATGTATGTGTACATGTCCAGTATTAACATTTCTACTGTGTGTGTTGAAAGTCAGGTTCTATTCTTACTGCAGGACTCACCTTTGTGTCATAACTCAACAGGGATTATGCTGTGCCTGCAGGGTTTCCATGGAATACTTTGCATAGACCTATCAATATTTCTTCATACAGGCTAACCACTGCAATAGTGTCATGGTTTAGTGGTTCAGTACTATGACTATAGTGCACAGTATCCTGGGTTCAAGGCCCATAACCGCTTATATTTTCATACTGAGCAGACCAGACTGTTTAAGGGCCAGTAGAGCAACTATGAGCATGTTGGCTTTTGTTCAGCTATGCCCTACTTTTATTTTATTTATTTTTATTTTATTTTACATTTGTTGACCGGGCTAGTCTGGCTGGATACATGTCCATTTTCAGCAGAGGCCCGAGGAGAAAAGCTCCACTATATACTAAGTACATTACATAAAAAAGAAATTTAATACTCTAAGATAATAGCTAAGATCAGATATTACGAAAACAAAAAGAAAGATAATTTAAAAAAGAAACAAGTTTACAATAAGCAGTTCATTAAATATACATAATTGTACCAAAAGTACATACTTTAATCTCCAAACAGTGAAAGAAACAAAACTGAGGTGGGTAGAGAAGAAAAGAGTGGAGGGGAAACAGGGTAAGAGAAAATGGTTAGTCAGGTGTATTGCAGGAACACAGCCAATGATTTTGGAAGTAGTGTTTAATTTTTGTTTGAAAAGTGGCAGGGATGTAGTCAGAGTTATGTCACTAGGTAGGAGATTCCAACTTCTACCTATTGTGTTAGTGAATAAAGAATCACCTGCTGTGTTGTTTGCCTTTATAGATTTTGTCATGAGTTTACAAGAGGAGAAGTGAGTTGAGATTGTTGTAAGGGATTAAAAGTTGAGAGAGTATTGGGGTGTTGTCAGGTAGGTGTAAAATGTTGTGGGCAATAGTGAGTTGAGGAATTATAAGGTAGTTTTGAAATTCGAGCCAGCCTAGTTGTTTTAGGTTTATACAATGGTGGGTCCTAAATGGGTTACTAGTGGCGACCCGAGCTATGTTGCTATAGCAGGTTGCAAGTTTGTTGAGGTTACTTTTCTTAAGGTTAGTATAAATAGGGAAGCATATAGGAGAGTTGATAAAAGATGAGATTGTGCAATTTTGATTCTAGTTGCTGGGGTTAGAAAAGGTTTGATGCGATAAAGGGATCCTATTTTTCTGTTAACTAACTTGATGTTGTTGTTAATATGCTGATCGAAGGAGAGATTATTGTCAATGGTTATTCCTAAAAGTTTTGTAGTGAGATCAGGTGAGATGAGAGTACCATTATTTGAGGAAATGGTAAAGTTTAGAGGGGGGGACCGAGTGGTGGGGAGAAGAGGAGGAGTTTTGTTTTTTTTGGCATTTAGAAGGAGAAACCGTTTAGAAAACCATGTTTCTACGGAATTAAAGGTATTTTGGGTCAGTGAGATCAGTTCTGTAGAGGATGGTGCCGAGCAGATAAGGGTTGAATCATCTGCATATTGTATGCAGGTTGCTTGTGGGATTGCAGTCTGTAGATCGTTAATAAAGAGAGAGAACAGAAGTGGACCAAGAATGGAGCCCTGGGGAACTCCGATGGAAATGGGCAAGAGAGAAGAGATATGGTTTTCCCATATTACTGCTTGTTGTCTGTTGTTAAGATAAGATTTAAACCATTTAATGGCGAATTTATCACAAGAGAGAGATTCAAGAATGTTGATTAAGAGAGAGTGGTTGACCATATCGAAAGCTTTAGAGAGATCAATGAAGAGAGCGGAAGAGAGAGTATTGTTGTTTCGATTTTTGTTGATAGTATCTACAAAAGAAAGAAGGGCAGTGGTGGTTCTGTGGTGAGGTCTAAAGCCATGCTGACAGTTTGCTATTATGTTGTGAAGAGAGAGATAGTGCACAAGTTGCTGATGAATACATTTTTCCATGATTTTTGCTAGGGTTGAGAGTAGGGCGATAGGTCTAAAGTTGGAAAGGTCAAGGGAGTTACCACCCTTATGTAGTGGGATAATATAGGAGATTTTCCAGATGTCAGGGATGGTTCCCTCTTGGACAGTTCTGTTTATAAGTAAGGATATAGGGTATGCAATTTCTTTGGCAGCTTTCTGAAGGAAGAGAGAAGGGAGCTTGTCTGCAGAAGGGGTGCAAGGTTTCAGTTTGTGAATGAGTCTATAGATGAAAGAAGTAGATATGGGGTTTAGAGAGAAGTTATAGGAGGAGTTAGCTATATTATTTGGAATATAAGAGTTGTTGGTGTTCATTTGTTTGGCTAGGGATTGAATAGTTTCAGAGAAAAAGAGTTGAAAGCATTAGCAGTCTGGAGAGGGGTTTCTGGGTCAGCATTAAGTGGGGATGGAGTTTTAGCACTTCCTGGGCAGAGAAGTCTATTTACTGATGACCAGAAATATTTAGAATTGTTAAGATGAGTTTCCTGAAGTTCACAGTAGAATTTTTTCTTGTCAGAGATTATTGATTTCTTAGCTAGATTTCTAAGTTGGCGAAAAAGAACTAAATCAGGGTTTTGTCTATGGCATCTCCATTTTGTCCATGCTTTGTTTCTAGTATGAATGAGTTTTTTAGTATTGTTGGTAAGCCATGGGGCTGTTTTGGTTTTTACTCTAATAGTACGTTCAGGAGCATGTTTATCAAGTATGGATAAGAAGGTAGTATTGAAAAATGAGACTGCCTCCTGCAGGGGAAGTGATTTTAAGCAATTTCAATTGCATGCTCTCAGTTCAGCTTGGAAGAGGTCTATGTTAAAATGCTTGATAGAACGGATTAGCCTAGTATTTGGGAGGTTAACACATTCTGATTTTTGTCTAGTAATGTAGGTTAGGGAGTGGTCGCTGAAATTGTCTGGCATAGTACCTACTTTATACTGTTTGTTGACTTTATTTGTGAGTATCCAGTCTAATATACTCTCTCTCTTACTGGGCTTATGGACTCTAGTAGTAGAGGTAATGGATTGGGTGAAACCATGTAGGTTAATATGAGAGGAGGGATTGTCATCATTAATAGTGTTCCAATCTATGTTAACGTCGCCAAGAATTATGGTTTCTTGGGGGTAGGTGGTAGAAACCCAGCTTAGAAAGTCTTCTAATATTGGAATGTTGTTACCTGGAGGAAGATACATGCATATAAAGTAAAGGGCTTTTTTGGCATTTAGTTGGAGTTTAATAATGATGGCTTCTATTTTGCTATCTTGGTATGGACATGCTGGTTGGGTCGAGATGTTAAGCTGATTTTTGAAAAGTATTGCTACTCCACCACCCTTACGTTTTAAGCGGTCATGTCTTACTATATTATATCCTTGGGGTATAATCTCTGAGTCTTTTGTGCCTGGGTTTAGCCAGGTTTCAGAGAGGCAAAGGATGTCAAAAGAGTGGATATCTAAGAGGGCATGGATGAAGGGTATTTTCTTATGTATGCTTTGAATGTTGAGGTGTCCTATGAGGAAGTTATTGTTAGGGTTAGGTGAGCAGTTTTGGGGAGGAGGGGAGATAGGGCCAGGGTTAGGGTGGATGTCCCCATCTTGTAGGGTAGGATTAACTAGTTTAGTTAAAAGATTGCTCTTTAGAAATGTGAGAGGTTTTGTTTTTCTGTCTGATTGTAGGAGGTAGGTAAGGTGATGTAGCCTGTGGAATATAGGTAGATGATAGCTAGGGGTGGAATTAACATTAGAGTATGATGTGAAAGTGAATAAAGTAGAAGTGTGTTTTTGTGAAGCATTGTGATAGTTAAGTGAAATTTCAAAGAAGGTGAGATGGTATGTTGAGAGAAGGGTGGTCAAGAGTAAGATTGAGAGTATAGGCAAAGTTGGTATGTAGGGAGTTTTTATTTAGTTTTTTGAGAAGTGGGGAGGAAGGAGGAAAGTACAAGGGAGAGAGGATGAGAGTGGTAAGCAGGAGAGGGGGTGGTATATCTTTTGGAAAGTTGGAAAATAAGAATTGGATGCTAAAGGGAATAAAGAATGATAGGACTAGAGAAGATAGAGTAGGGTAAAAGGAGAAGTATAAGTAAGGGAGAAATGTAATGTAAGAAATTAAGGTAATAGGGTAAAGAAAGTGATGGGGGGAGTGGAAGGGGTGTGTTAAGGCTTGGTAACAATTTGGCGGGAAGGAGAGGGATAGGATAGGAGGGAAAGGGGTGTGGTTGTAGAGCTATAAGACTAGGACCCTGGGGTGGGTGGGAATTGGGGGTAGGGAGGGGAGCGGAGTGAGCCCGCAGAGGCAACGAGCGGATTCACAAAGTAAACCAAAGAGGAAGGAAAAATTATCAGAGAAAGCTGGCTGAGGCCAAGTAAGTAGAGTATCTAGGAGGATAGGGCAAGAATGGAAGAAGAAAGGGATAGGAATATGAGGGGTGAAATAGTCAGCATAGGGTAGAGATACAAAACTGGTACACAAGATAATTAAAGGGGAAAGGGAGACATATAGTGGTCAGAAGCTGAGATTACAGTAAAATAGAGAGGGTCACAGTGAAAGTAAAAGATAAGGCTAGAGGGAGGGAAAGCTCAGGCTAAATAACGCGTTTGGTCAGTGAGGGATTCTAAATGTAAGAGTAAGGGTGGGGGTTGCTGCTGGCAAGCTTGACTGGGAGCTAACAGATAGCTTGGCAGGGTTAAAAGTGTTACAATTTACGAGTCAAACATAAAGGTAGACATACTTTCTTGACTCTTGATGTAGAGGGTTGCAGGAGAAGTCTAGGTTTTGGAAAGTTCCAAGGGTAGTTGGCAAACAATACAGTAGCAGAAATTAACGGAGGGGTTCCACCCAGGCAAAAACACAGGGTATATCCAGGGGGTAGCTAATATAGGAGGAGAGAAGTTGAGAAAATAAAATAATGTTAGAATAACTAATTGCAACACAATGTAATTAAGACAGTGCAGAAATCACAGGTCGTTTTAGTAAAAATAAATTTGAAATATATGGCAATGAAAAGGCAGTAACAAACAGGCTGGGTTGAGAGAATTGCACAACAGTAGTTAATATTAGGCACAGCACATGGTACAATATGCACAGTCTTACAAAAGGCTACTACCAGCTATATCATAAACTGCACTAGAGAAGCTATTACCACAAATGTATTAATTAATAGATTAAAAGCACAGGGAAACAGAGGGGAGCGTCTAGTTCCAGACAGTTATCCTTGAATGAAAGATGAGGGTAGGTACCTAAAGGGGAAGAGAAACCCCAGCCTAATCTATGCGTGTAAGGCCCATGGTACAATATGCACAGTCTTACAAAAGGCTACTACCAGCTATATCATAAACTGCACTAGAGAAGTTATTACCACAAATGTATTAATTAATAGATTAAAAGCACAGGGAAACAGAGGGGGAGCGTCTAGTTCCAGACAGTTATCCTTGAATGAAAGATGAGGGTAGGTACCTAAAGGGGAAGAGAAACCCCAGCCTAATCTATGCGTGTAAGGCCAGTGTAAGTTACACACAGTTCAGATAGAGGGCGGGAAAGAGATTGAATGTTTTTTAAATAAAACAGTAGGTCAGCGTTAAAGGTTATAGCCCCTAGCAGGAGTAAATTCGGTGGTCTGTTTAACCGAAGAGGTAGTTTTGAAACTATCAGTAAAAGGCAAAGAGGAGTAAATAAAATCCTAATTGATAGGACAGCCGCTACTCAGCGCTAGTTGGGTCAACCACGGGGTATTAGAAGACCAACACCAGAAGCAGGTCTTTTCAAGGAGCAGCAGTTAGCTGCGTGTAGCTACTATAAAGATTGTGAGAACTAACCTGCCACACCGTCGCTAAAAAAGGTGGAAGCAAAGCTACCACGCTGTCACTACAGCCGGTGCCAGACCTGCACCCGAAAGCAGGACCTTTCAAGGAACCGCAGTTAGCTGCGAGATAACCACCTTGAGAAACGGGGAAAAACTAAGCAGCCACGCTGTAGCTACAGCTGAAGCCAGACCAGCACCAGAACGCAGGTCGTTTTACTTAGACCCAGCTTGTCTAACATTGCTCAATATTAACCATCATTGCTGGACGTTGGCCAATATTACTCAACATTGACCACATTTGTACTAGTTGGTTTGTGCGATTTTGTTTACATATACTACATGGTGGTAAATGCTGTTTAGCACTGCTTTATATTGCTTAACACATGGCAATAATGCCTCAGATGTTGATGCAGGGCTGCCTATGTCAGATGCACATACTACACTCCCTATACATGTTTGAAAGCAGGTAGTGTCAACGTAGGCATCCCTTTTACTATATGTGCGGGTCAGAAAGAGGTATCATTTCCAGAGTTCCTACTGAGCCAGTGTATGTGCAATGCGTTGCCTCTTTGCCAAGGCCAAAGCATACTGGGCATGCCTCCTTCTGCCTACTGGGGCAGGCTCAGGTTGTTCCTCCTCTGAGTCACGCTCTGCCTGTGATGGCCTTGGCAATGGTGAGGGGCTGTTTGGCCTGGGCCTATGCTGGTCCTGCTGCAGCTGTTTTTGCAGGATCATATTATGTAGCATAGCACATACCATGACAATTTGGGTACATGTAGTTGGTGAGTACTACAAGGCTTCACCAGATGTGTCCAGGCACTGGAACTGTGACTTGAGCAGCCCAAACACACGCTCGATTACATTTCATGTTTGTGCGTGTGCCTCATTATGGTGTTCCTGTTCAGGTGTGTGTGCATTTCTGATGGGTGTCATCAGCCACAGCTCCAGTGCATAGCCAGCATCCCCCAATAGGTGTCCATGTGGGATGTCCCCATTGGCAAATGTCTGGTACAGCTGTGTCAGATGCCAGATATGGGAATCATGGTAGCTTCCAGGGCAGCCAGTACACACATTCAGTATTATGCCCTGGGCATCACACATGACCTGGCAGTTGATGGAGGGGAAGCCCTTGCGGTTGAAGTAAACCCTACCCCGCTCACTGGCTGGTGCTTTGATGCATATGTGCATGCAGTCTATTGCACCCACTACCTCAGGGTATTCCGCTATTTGCTGGAAGAGACGCATATTGCTGGCCAATACCTCACGGGAATTGGGGAAGTATACATGATCACCGACATGTGCTGACATGGCATCCAGGAACTGGTGCAGTACCCTGGATGCTGATGCCTGTGATATCTCTATCATATCACCAGTTGGTCTCTGGAAGGTACCTGTTGCTAATATTCTTAGGCCAACACATACCTTAGTTTCCACTGGGATGGGTTCCCCTCTGTTGGTTCTGTGTGTGAGGCGTGGCCTGCACAGCTCAACAATTTGCTGCAAGAGGTCTCTGTCCACTCTATAGCGCTCCACTATCTCCAGCTCATGTAGCCCCTGGTAGGTTACCCTGGGCCTGTACACTCTTCTCCGTCTCCTCACTGTGTGTTGTCCAGCAGCATTTGCATTATCACCACCCTCAGCATGTTGCATATGTCGCCTTATAACAGCAATGGCAGCCCCTAACATTTTTTGTCTCAGTAAAGCTTTTTCAATTTTCACTTCTATTAGCTTACTGCAGTGTTGCAGTGTCTCTTGAGGGAAACATAATGGACTGTTGTTTGCAGAGTTTTAAGTGCTGGGCTGGGCTAGTGTTCTGCCTGGGTAATTGCCTGATTCTGATTGTTTTCACCTGCTAGATCTGCTAGTACTACCTGGTAACTTCCCTACTATTTGGTGTGCTTCCTTTTTCCTTTCTGTTTCCTGAGGGGGGAGTGCCATGCACACAAGCGCAAACACAAGCACAGCAGCTAACGTGCGCACACATGCTTACACGGACTAAAACTTGCTTATTCTTGTTAAAACGCGTGCACACCGGCGCAAACGTGCTTACAACTGTTTACACAGCTTTACATATACTTACTCAAGCTTACACGCGCACACACATGCTAACACGCGTGCACACTGTCTTACTCGGGTTTACTGGCACACACACGCGCACATGCATGCTCAGCAAGAAACTTTGGTGTTATCCACGGCATATACCTTCCATTTCTTGACTTTACCTAACCTACCTGTTGACACACCTCTTTCAATAATATGTATTTGTCAGCTGACACATGACACTTTGCTCCAATGAGCTTCACTCCTTTCATACATACCCCCCTCGTGATGTCACCTATCTTCTACTCTGTTATTCCCCTTATCCTACTCCTACACTCCACTGACTGTGCTCATTTCCTATGTAAACTTGCGATTCACTATCCTAACTCTCATTTGCATAGGATTGCCTACTAATGCTTGGATACATCTCTTAGACTGAGTTTCCCCCCTTAGCAACCTCTAGTCGGTGGCCATGTTGTCTTCAGCCTGCCATTCACTTGCATTGTAAATTCATTTTAGCTATAAAATCCACATTTGTGGATCTTAATTATTAATTTTCTGGTTTTTAGGGCGCAGGGCGTTTGCGCAGTGCTGCGCTATGGTTAAACCCCAGAGATCGGGATGAAAAAAAAAAGTTATTTTATTTCTATTTTACATCACTTCCCATTGCCAATGGCCGTATTTTTGGCCATTGGCATGCTTCCTCCTGTAAATGCATGCTTTTTTGCAGCTGTCACGGCTCCATTTTGCTATTTGCAGAACCGTACTCAGTTATCAACTGAGTACATTTCTGCAAATAACACTACTCCTACTCGGACAGGTTTGGGTTTCTTGGATTGCAAATTTACCTCATTTGCATAGCTTTTGCCTGCAATTGAGGTAATTTGCATATCCAAGCCCTGTCTGTGTAGGACTAGTTTGGAGAGCTCATTTGCACGCCCCTACCGGCTGTTCCTGGATCGCTCGGCAGACATGTTGGCTGCGTGGAGTCTTACTCTACTCTTAGACTCCATGCAAGCCTTCGTGAATCCGGCCCATCATTTTTACTTTTTATTCTTGCCACTAGTCATTGTTTTATGTGGCTGTTCAAAACCTACAAATCTGAGTTCTTTCTTAAATTCTTTCTTACCCTGCTGCATCTGCATAACTTCTTCCTTGCTGCAAAAAAAAATATTGCAGAGGTAAATTCTTAAATGTGGGTGCTCCACAATCCATGAATGCCTCCAGTGTTTTTTCCTTCACCAACTGCTGCTTCTATTCCCAACATCTCAGTTTATTCCTTTTATAATACTATCTCTACAATGTCACTCCATCTTTCTTTTTTCTCCTTTGGTTCTAGCTAGTTTTTCAAATCTATCCGCACTTGTGTGTCCAGTCTTACAGTTTCCAAGTTTTTAAGAGTTATTTCATCTTCTTCCCCTTCCTTCAGTAAGTTTTCTCCTGTTCCTCTTTCCATCTCAGCTATACTCTCCTTCATCTTGGATTGCCATAGGTTGGTACTATACAAGCCTAGCCATAACAATTCCCAGGCTATTTCTTCCCACACTATTTACTTCCCTGGACCCCTGTCTAGCAGGGCAACTGAAGTGATCCCCCGGGTGAATTTCCTTTCTCCCATCCAGTCATCAAGGTTCCTTTTGAAGAGGGCCAAAGAGGTACTCTGCTTGACATGTATGGTCAGTCTATTCCAGAGTCTGGGGAGTCTCTTGGTCAGGAACCTATCCCTCCAGCATGTTTTGTTTATTGTGATGATAAGGTTTAGATCCCTGGAGCATGTGGCTCTGAGGGATTGGGATTTCTTTAAGTGTAGCATGTCCAACAGCTCTGGGTTTGACATGGCCTTGTATGTTAAGCAGAGATCACCTCTGAGTAGACGATATGCGACAGAGTATAGCTGGAGTTTTTTTAAGGCAGTCAACGTAGGGCATCTGCTTTAGGCCTGTGATTCTTTTAGTGAGGTATTTCTGTGGCCTTTCCAGTTGTTGCAGATGTCTTGAGAGGTACATACCAAATGGGGTGTTGTATTCTATAATGGGTCTAATGAGGGCTGAGTGCAGTGGGACAATGACCTCCTTTTTTCTGGATGAAAAGCCCTTAGTGATGAGGTGTGCCACATAGAAGGATTTCCTGACTGTTGTGGTGATGTGGTTATCGAAGGTGAGACCACTGTCCACCTTTGTCCCTAAGTCTCTTATCACACTTTCAGTGTTTAGTGTTTTGCCACCAATGTGGTAATTCATGGGTACATGTTTTTTCCCAAAGGGGATAACTATACATTTCTTGGCATTGAGCTTGAGCCCATGGCTCTGGCACCAAGCATCTGTTTCTGTAAGGCCCTTTTGTAGAGTATCCAAATCATTTGGAGATTCAATAATGGCTCCCAGTTTGCAGTCATCTGTGAACTTTGTTAGCCAGAGTCCCTTAGTGTTGGCCTGTACTTCAGAGAAGTAGATGCCAAACAAGAGCAGTCCCAAGACTGAACCCTGAGGTACTCCACTTGACACTTGTCTGGAGCTGGATTTGGAGTCGGCTACTTTTACAGTGTGAGTTCTGTCAGTAAGCCAGTTGGCAACCATTGGGTGACGTAGGGAGTAATGCCCAGGTTAGTAAGTTTATCTATGATACCAGAGTGGGGGGATGGTGTCAAAGGCCCTGGCGAGGTCTAGATAGGCTGTGTGGACCATCTTACCCTTGTCCATGGCTCTGGAGACTGATTCAAAGAAGTCATAGGTTCATAAGTTGGTACTAGGCTATCAGCCCTAGGGCCAGAATTGCAGTATCATCTCTCCAGCATTACCTAACAACTCCAGAAAGTGTTTCACTGCCTCTCCTCTAAAGATTGAGGGATGTTTCACAGTGCCTGGCCAAATATTTCCTAGCCAGTAAGAATGCTGCCTACAGTCTCCCTGATAAAGTGGCCTTGGCCACAAATATAGATAGATATGGATGTACTTTGAAGCATCAAAGTACACAAATCTTGAACAGCTAAACATCAGTCCTAAAAAGCTGAAACCACTACACCCTCTGCTAATTATATATGCTAACTCTGAGACAGCTCTACATTGGGGAAAGAGAAATTCTCCAATCCCCAATGTTCATAATCTCGTCCAGAGTTAACACCAGCAGAAATGATCAAATGAGTTTCAATCACTTCTGCCATCATTAAAAAAAAAACAGAAAGAGAAGTGAATTCCGCTAAAGAATGTTCAGCAGAACAAAGACAGTGTGAATATTGGAAGAGCGTTGCACCTCAAATAACAGTATTTCATCTAGGTTTTCAAAGGTACTAAATGAATAAGTAGCTTCAAAACAACAGCTTCAATAACAGGCTTTTGCCTACTGAATCCACAAAATATAAACATAAAGCTTTGCTGTTGTGAAAGTCAAATGGCGTTATAATTCCACAGCTTTAAAACAGATAGATACCATAAAAATAAAGCAAACGAATATAAAAGTGAAGAACCCTTCTGATGTAAACAACGGACAAGCGCTTTCAGCTTTTTCAAGCCTTCTTCAGATCCAAGTAGGTAAACAGGGTTCAGTGTTTAAAAGCTAGTAAAATCCAATGAAACAACTTACAATGAGTGATGAATATTACCCAATCAGGTTAGTCCATTGGTACACACCTCCATAGCTTTCCGACGAACATAAAGTTAAAACTGTTTATTTAAAATTCTTTTAAAATATAACATGTCAGTTTAACATTTGTTTAGACAAACTCAGGCATATTTTCAGAAATGATAAAGACAGAATCTTTTCAGTGGATTCTAATTAAAAAACGAGCTCTATATAAACCAAAGTTTGAGAGAGAATAAGTAAAAAGTAAAAAAGCCATTTGTAGCGTTCTTTTTATTTCATTTCTACAATTCCTTTATGGCATCAGGGACTATATCAACATGCGTTAAAGCATGGAAAGCAAAACAAATCATGAGTATGCATAACTCATTACTTGTCTATATTTAAGAAAGGGTTTTAGGGGGATGCAGCCATTAAGGCCAGGGGTCTATCTGCCCTCAGCCCCATTATCCATCTAGCTTCCTCTATCTCAGTCAAATTTATCAGGTCTCCTTCTCCTGAAGTAGAATGTATCTTGGAAATGAGCATAAAAACAAAGCTATGTCCTTCATGCTCACGTAAATGAAGGAAAAGAGAATTTGTTTCCTTTCTGTTACGTATATCAGATTGATGTTTGGTAATTCTTTCCTTCAGCTTCATATTAGTTTTGCCAACATAAAATGCTGTGCAGGAAGTGCAGGTAGCTATGTAAACAATATTGCTGGTTAGGCAATTAGCTAATCCATGAAAAACAAAAGTCTGTTTAGTAACCGGATGCTTAAATGTGTTATTGCAATTGATTACATTGCAGACCTTGCAGAAGCCACATTTCTTTGTTCCTGATGAATTCTTATGTACATAATTATTACATGTCCCATCATTTGAACATAGAATTCTTTTAAGATTCTTCTTAGTTTTGAAAAGGAAACTTGGGTTATCACCAACAATTTCTTTTAGTTTTTTTATCCGAAGTTAGAATCGGCCAAAACTTTTTAATCACTTGACATACGTTGTCATGGTCCATAGTATAAGTCAGGTTAACCCTTAAATTAGATGTTCTTTTAGATGTAGCCGAGGATGTTGTACTTTCTCCTTCTCTAACCTTAGAGGAATAAAAAGGTTTACCTTTTCTTTTACGTATGGCAGTAATTCTAGTCTTGTTTAAATCTAAACTTATATATATATATATATATATATATATATATATATATATATATATTTATAGACAGAGAGAGGGAGCGAGATGTATATATTTGTGGGAGCCATTCAACTTATCTATCATTTTCTCTAATCACAAATCTTCAAAAAAAGTATCTAATCACGTACTCTTCACTTTATTTTACCTGTTATAACACTGACAACAAAGGAAGTTTATGATTTTTTACTCACTGGCATGACTTTGCTTTATTATAGTGTGATGGATTGTGTGAGCTGGTGGTACACTGCCAATTTATTTTTCCTTTCTTCCAGTCTATTGCATCCATGGAGGTTTTATGTATATGTTTGCCTCCCCCAACACGAAATGATCAAGAACAGTGTATCTTACATAACTCCGGTTTCACAGCACCATTCATTTAGCCATTTCAACATTTTTTCCTGCATTTGTATGAACTGACAGTATATATTATTGCTTAGTAACTATCTTTTTCTTTTATCTGAGCATTCAAGTAGTTTTCAAGGCAGATACATTGATAAATAGATTGATAGATCAACAGATAGATAGACATACAGATAGATAAAAATATCAGATAGATTTTTCCTTCATGGTTCCATGTTAGATTTAGATAAATAGTTCAATAGACAGCTTGACCAACAAGTAAATAGACAGCCTGAGAAATAGGCCAGATGGACTGACAGATAGGTAGATAGCTAGGAAGACATTAGCTAGAAAGGCAGATAGACATAGTTTGCTCCACTGATTCTTTCTTTAAGGGATCTTCCTGTTCCTTAAACTATTAATCAGTTTTTTTAACACTGATTGCAGTGGAGTTGTCAGTGGAAGCACAGGCCCTGTGTATTTGTGAGAAACATGTTCTATTTTTGTCATTTTGGTTAATAATAAACCATTTGCTATCAGTTGAAGTATCAGAAGAGATACACAATGTTAAATGTTGTTAAGTGTATACATTTAGCTTGTGGAATTCTGCTTTTGTTGATGCAGTATACTCTGCATAATTTTCTCAGAAACAGAATTTTACATTTCTGTAAATCTGCTATACCAGACTATCTTTTTAAAACCCTTGGTAGAAGGTGTAATACAAATGTCAAAGTTTATTGCAAATATCCAATGTAACATTTACATATGATTACAGTAAGACTGAAAATTTAACTTTAAGGGATTATTTGTCATCAGAACAAGCTCCTTTATAAGAAAGTCTACTCAATGTATTCAAGTATTTGAATAAGAACTTTTCAAAAAGTATTTTACATGGGTCCAACCTCACCACAACCACACCCAAGCAGCTTCATCACATAACTTAAAAAAAATACAGCTAATTCCAAGACTGCAAAATCTCAGAGCAATTTAAGAAAGTCAGTGAGAATCACTCAGAATATCTAATATGACAGCATAGGTTCATAGGTTCATAGGCTGGTACTAGGATATCGGCCCTAGGGCCTATACAAACCTAACCATAACAATTCCCTGGCTATTTCTTCCCACACTATTTACTTCCCTGGACCCCTGTCTAGCAGGGTGAATGAAGTGTAGCATGTCCAACAGCTCTGGGTTTGACATGGCCTTGAATGTTTAGCAGAGATCGCCTTTGAGTAGATGATATGCGTCAGAGTATAGGTGGAGATTTTTTAGATGGTCAGCATTGGGCATCTGCTTTAGGCCTGTGATTCTTTTAGTGAGGTATTTCTGTGAACTTTCCGGATGTCTTGAGAGGTACATACCAAACAGGGTGTTGTATTCTATAATGGGTCTAATGAGGGATGAGTACAGTTGGACAATGACCTCCTTTTTTCTGGATGAAAAGCCATTAGTGATGAGGTGTGCCACACAGAAGGATTTTCTGACTGTTGTGGTGATGTGGTTATCGAAGGTGAGACCACTGACCACATGTGTCCCTAAGTATCTTACCACACTTTTGGTGTTTAGTGTACTGCCACCTATGTGGTAATTCAGGGAATAACTATACATTTCTTGGCATTGAGCTCGAGCCTATGGCTCTGGCACCAAGCATCTGTTTCTGTAAGGCCCTATTGTAGAATATCCACATAATTTGGGGATTCAATAATGTATCCCAGTTTGCAGTCATCTGCGAACTTTGTTAGCCAGAGTCCCTTAGTGTTGGCCTGTACTTCAGAGAAGTAGATGCCAAACAAGAGTGGTCCCAGGACTGATCCCTGAGGTACTCCACTTTGTAGTGGAGCAGTTTGGATTGACAGAAAAATACTTTTGATAAACTTATATGAAGTAGGATTGCAGAAGTCAGGTACTCCTGCTGTTTCTCCACATATTCTGATACATACGATTTATATATGTATGCGTGTATTTTAAGTGGACTAGTTACTTCAGAACTGGGATACTGAAAAATATGAATAAATGTAAAAAAGACCATTTAAAATGAATATATATTTTCATGTTATAACCAGCTATGCAACTCTTTTTTACTGTAATATAAAGTGGAATTTTGTGCTGTAGTATGAATAAAATTAAAAGTTTTTCTCATTTCATTGTTTTGCTAAAGTTTGTTTTTTAATAATTGCAACAAGAAGGCAAAAGTCTGTTTCATTTGTGGAAGCTAAACATTGTAAGAAACAATTATTTAAGATCAGAATATTACCTTAATACCTCTATAATAAAAATGGGTTTTAGATCAAAAAATGTAAATACATTTCTGAAATGAACCAATTATTGGCTGAAAGGACTCTTGTATTCTCTGAAGTACAGGTCAACACTAAGGGACTCTGGCTAACAAAGTTTGCAGATGACTGCAAACTGGGAGCCATTATTGAATCCCCAAATGATGTGGATACTCTGCAAAAGGGCCTTACAGAAACAGATGCTTGGTGCCAGAGCCATTGGCTCAAGCTCAATGCCAAGAAATGTATTGTTATCCCCTTTGGGAAAAAACATGTATCCATGAATTACCATATACGTGGCAGTACACTAAACACAGAAACTGTGATAAGAGACTTAGGGACACAGGTGGACAGTGGTCTCACCTTCGATAACCACATTGCCACAACAGTCAGGAAATCCTTCTATGTGGCACACCTCATCACGAAGGGCTTTTCATCCAGAAAAAAGGAGGTCATCGTCCCACTGTACTCATCCCTCATTAGACCCATTATAGAATACAACGCCCCATTTGGTATGTACCTATCAAGACATCTGCAACCACTGGAAAGGCCTCAGAAATACCTCACTAAAAGAATCACAGGCCTAAAGCAGATGCCCTACGCTGACCACCTTAAAAAACTCCAGCTATACTCTGTCGCATATCGTCTACTCAGAGGCGATCTCTGCTTAACATACAAGGCCATGTCAAACCCAGAGCTGTTGGACATGCTACACTTAAATAAATCCCAATCCCTCAGAGCTACACGCTCCAGGGATCTAAACCTTGTTATCAAAATAAACAAAACATGCTGGTGGGATAGGTTCCTGACCCAGAGACTCCCCAGACTCTGGAATAGATCGCCCATACATGTCAAGCAGAGTGCCTCTTTGGACCTCTTCAAGAGGAACCTTGACGATTGGATGGGAGAAAGGAAATTCACCCCAGGGATCACGTCAGTCACCCTGCTAGACAGGGGTCCAGGAAAGTAAATACTGTGGGAAGAAATAACCAGGGAATTGTTATGGCTAGGCTTGTATAGGCCCTAGGGCAGATAGCCTTGTACCAACCTATGAACCTATGAACCTATGAACCTATGAACCTATAGAAAACAATGCAGAAAGCCGTGAAAATACTTTTGATGTTTATATATTCTTGAGATGGCAAGCGGCTCCAGCATTTCTATAGTATAGTTATTTTCTCTTTGTAGATAGAGTTTATTTTATATATATATATATATATATATATATATATATATATATATATATATATATATTTTTTTCAGCAGGTCAGCTTCAAGTAGTAAATATGCAGTATATTTTAGCCCAAAAGCCATCTTATAACGTAAACTGCATAGCAGTTTTCAGCCACTGTATTTTATGACAAAAGAAGGTTTTCCCCTTATTTTTTACAAAAAAAAAAAAAAAAAAAAAGTTTTCCTCTTTGTACACAGTAAGAAAAAAAAGTATCCAGGAAAAACAAGAAAACACAAACAAGCACAGATAGTTTTCGTGGCAGAAAAATGTTGGCAATGATTATTATTATCAGTTTTAATATGTGCAAGTCATAGAGTCTCAAATTCAGTATAAAAAGCAATGAAGATATATTTTCTGTAAGAGCTTGCATATTTTGAGGACAGTCTCATAGTAAGTATTTCAACAAGAACAAGGGGATCTTATGTAAACTGTGCTTTCTAATACTATAAACTCTTTTCTGGTCTCAGTACTCTGATGGAGAATAAAAATGTTCGCTGAACCTTTTAAAATTTCAACTTGTAGCTGCAGAATTTCATAAGGTCTTGCAAGCATTGATATCATATTTGAAAGTAGCTGCATGTAGTTTTACAAGGAAAATTCATTTTGTAAAATCTCACAGTTGTTGGAATTTTTAGAAATCTAAAATTTACATTTATAAAGAAGTAAATCAGTTAAATATTCTTAGCATTCTTTATCATTGCCATCAAATAAATAAAAATAAAATGTAATGTTACTTGTTATATGGGTCTATGGCTAAATTTTAGACTCCTCTTTCTATTTATAACAACTATGAACTACAAGTCTAAATTATTTGTAGTATTAAAAGGGTTTCACTTAATAACATTGAAATTAGAGACCCTGAATTCTAAAATGACAAACTGAAATGAACAAAACTTCAGCTGAAGAAAACAACGAATACAGAAGGGCAACAAGACTAATGATAAAACATCTTCATAGTCCCACAAAAGGGACTTCCATATTGTTTGAGAATAAGTATTCAAGTTTCAATGTAACCCAACTCTGGCATGTGTGGATGACACTAAATTAAGGAGACAGGTATGAATGTGGATGCTTTTGATGTGGAGGTATAGGGGATTACAATCCTGGAAGTGCAGATAAACTCATAAAAGCTGTCCTGATGTAATTTCATTATATCCTGGAGCATATGATTCAGTTAGCATATGAGGACTCATAAGAAATCATAACTTATCAATGATATTTATGTTGAAAATTTTAACAATATGTGTAAAATCACATTATAGCTCTCACTAACATACACAGAAAATGTTTTTGTGTTTAATTACATTTCAATATTTGACATAACATACCTATGTAAGTCTTATTTATGCATAAAGGGGAAATTCAATAAAGCCTACATGGAGTGATTTTGCATGTAGACATAGTGGCACAGAGCTTACATGGAAGTAAGCAGCCATGTAATCCAGTAAACAGAGCAGAGGGGCATGCATGAGCACGCAGATACAGAAGTGTCTGTGGCATGCAAATAACCTTATAAGCTGGTTAATTACATGCAAATGAGGTTGCTGGAGCAATCCAGTAAACAGAAAATATCCATGTACAAGAAAATAAAAATTGAACAGGGGTTGTAAAAGCTCATTTAGAAGGTCATAAATAGCATAGTAGGCACATATATGTGCAAAACTATGCTCTGTGTGTCTAAAAAGTAATGCAAAATAATTTAATATAAGTTTTTTTAATACCCATATTATGTTTGCGCAGTGTGCAGCAGTGCACAAACATGTCATTATGCAAAAAAAAAAATTAAAGTTTAAAAGGAAAAAAAATAAGAAATATGTAAGAATAATGCATTATAGGGCCCTACATGGAGTATGTACAATGGTAGATTTCAGTGACTGCTAAGGAGGCAGACCCTGGAATAGTGTAGTACCCAGGTTGTATGCATGGATCTGTATACAAATTAGCTGGAGTTACTGAATAGCAAAATTGGGGTACTGCAGCCACAGATAAAATCTGTGTAGCCCCAGAACCATCTTGGTGTCCACAGAAGAGCTAGCTGACATCAAAAGGGGTGTGTCACTATATGTTTAAGCAGATTGGAGCTCAGCGATGCCTGTTTTTGTGGTGCACCTCTTAGCTAAGCGGGGGGGGGCATCCAGTGCTGCTAAGCTTTGTTTAACTGCGGGGTGCATGTTTGAGCTGGTTTGAGCTGTGCTGAGCATGCCTGTGCATGGGGGTGTGTCTACTGATTGCTGAGCATTGTTTATACCAGTGGCACAGATTTGCGTGCCGTGCTGCAGTGCTTAGCAGGGAAGGCAGTTAACAAAAAAGGAAATTGCCAATGAAAGCCAATCATGTATACATACTAATAACCCCTGTTCCACTTACACTAGGCCATTCAAACCCCTTAGTGATGTACCTGGCAGGTGAAATGCATCATAGTTAGGCAATCACACAGGCTACATCTGCAGCAGACCATTATAAATTATGCATACACCCTACAATCTAATTTCTTTCCAAACTCTGCACTATTGGAGTACAGACCTGGGAATTTTAACTGATAGAATGCTAGGGGCTGCTGCTGCTCTGCTACATTTGTATGTGCTAGATGCTGAGGTCAGTGCTGCTGCTGATAATAGGCCTAGACTGAGAAGGAGAAGAGTGTTCAGGCACAGGGTAACCTTCCAGGAGCTCCAGGAGCTGGAGATTGTAGAATGCTATGGGTGGACAGGGACATACTACAAGAGCTCATTGAGCTCTGCCACCCTCAAATCAGACCCAGAGCCAACAGAGGGGAAACCATCCCAGTGGAAACAAAGGGATGTGTAGCCCTTAGAATACTAGCTACAGGTACTTTTCAAAGACCAACTGCGGACATGATGGGGATCTCACAGGGATCATCATCCAGGGTACTCCACCAGTTCCTGGCTGCCATGCAAACACAAACTAGTGAGCACATACATTTACCCTCCACCCCTGAGGAGAAGACTAGCAGTATGTGTCTCTTCTACCATGTAGCACACTACCCTGAGGTACTGGGTGCCATAGATTGCACTCGTGTCCACATCAAAGCACCGCCCAGTGAGGAGGGTAGAGTCTACATCAACTGCAAGGGGTATCACTTCATCAACTGCCTGGTCATGTGCAATTCCCAGGGCATTATCATGAATGTATGTGTTGGCAGCCCTGGCAGTTATCACAACTCCCATATCTGGCATGCATCACAGTTGTACCAGATATTTGCTGGGGGGACATTTCATATGGCCATCTACTGGGGGATGCTGGCTATACTCTGGAACCATGGATGATGACACCAATCAGAAATGCACACACACCTACTGAAGAACACAATAATGAGGCACACACACAAACTAGAAACATCATAGACTGTGTGTTTGGGCTGCAGTATTATCCAGCCACATGTGCATAGATGTTGACAGTATGTGCCATGCTACATGATATGATCCTGTGGAAACAACTGCAGGAGGATCAGCACAGGGAAGGGACACCCAGGCCCCCACAACTGCCAAGGTCCCCATAGCCACACCCACAGGGAGATGCAACAATCTGTACAGTCTCTTACAATCTATACAGTCGATAGGTATGAGTCATATAATACATTCAGCCCACAGCTAGTGAATCCCTTGGTCAAAATATCAGGGAGGTACTGGACTGTTGAATCAGGTGCAGCAGCCAATTGGCTGCAGCACACAAAATCCCGGACTGGAGTACAGGCATGTTTGGCCTGGAGTCACCTTGTAAGTACTGACAGTCACACTGGGCATGCTCCTACACTTAGGTAACACACAGCTATACCTAGGTTGACATCCCTGACATCCCTTTTATATATACACACACACATATATATATATATATATATATATATATATATATATATATATATATATATATATATATATATTTACATGTGTATATGTGTGTGAAGTTGTACAAATGTGCACATCCACACACAGAATGCTTCACACACAACAGTTGTCTGATGGTAACATACCAAGGCCGCATAATGACATAATCCACCCAACCACAGAACCCTGTGCCTGTGGAATGTCACCCTGTAGACAGACAATTGTGAGCTGGTGACATAATGTGCAAAGGCTTCAATGCAGGACTTCATCAGGTCATATTGTCACTGGCCAATTGTCCACCTTGCAAACTGGTCAGAAATGGCAATACTGTTAACTGTATACACATAACAGGGGTATTAACATGTACCCACTGCCAGGACAGTAGATAAAATAACAGCGTAAAGCAGGTTCACTCTGCAGACCAAATCTGTTATGTAATATAAGGCCAGTTTGCGTAGTTCACAAGTACTATTGCAGCAACCACATGCACACCAGCTGTAATGAGTGGTCTGTGCAATAAGTACTGTGAGCTAAAATAGGAAGGTAGGGGTTCTAATTTTACATCAGCCACCTTGCGTGTGTGTGCATGGCTGTGTGTGTGCAGATATTTCACTTACAGCAGTACAGACATGCCCGTCTGTGCAATTGTCAATAATATTATGGCCCTGTGACTAGTGTTCTCCTCAGCATTGGCCTTCTTGTCAACAGCTGCTGATGTCATCCACCTTAACAGCACTGGCTGGCAACCTTACCACAGATAAGCTCTGTGGCATATGCAATAAATGCATAGTGCTCTAGCATGTACTAATAGATAGGTAGGGGTTCTACTCTCACAGCAGGCAATTCTATGTGTGTGTAAATATATCCCCTTGCAGCAGTGTACATATGCCTATCTCTGTGTGATGGTTATAGGTTTTAAGGCCCACTGATAGCCTGCCAGTCTCCCCACCCCAATGGCCTCCTTTACAAGGCCTGCTGATGTCATCCACCTTAACAGCACTGGCTGACAATCTCAACACAGATAAGCTCCGTGGTGCATACAATAAATATGTGGTGCTCTAGTGAATACTAATAGATAGCTAGGGTTTCTCATCTCATAACAGTAAACTGTGTGTGTAAATGTATCCCCTTGCAGCAGTATGCACATGTCTGTCTCTGTGCAATGGTTATACATTTTAAGGCCTTGTGACAACCTGCCAGCCTCCCTAATGGCCTCCTTTGCAAGGCCTGCTGATGTCATCCATATTAACAACACTGGCTGACAATCTCAACACAGATAAGCTCTGTGGTACATGCAATAAATATGTAGTGCTCTAGCATATACTAATAGATAGATAGGGGTTCTCATCTCGCAACAGTAAACTGTGTGTGTGTAAATGTATCTCCTTGCAGCAGCATGCACATGCCTATCACTGTGCAATAGTTATAAATTTTAAGGCCCTGTGACAAACTGCCAGCATCCCCAGTGGCCTCCTTTACAAGGCCTGCTGATGTCATCCACCTTAACAACACTGGCTGACAGTCTCAGCATAGGAAAGCTCCATAGTGCATGCAATAAATACATAGTGCTCTAGTGTATACTAATAGGTTGGTAGGGGTTCTAATCTTAATAAAGGCAACTGTGTCTGCATGTATAGATATAGTTCCATACAGCAATACATATATAGCCATATGGGTGTGCAATTGTCATCCATTTTACTGCCCTGTCAGTAGCTGGAGGCCCTAAATAGACCACAACTACCTAGGCATAAATGCTGTCTGCCACCACCTACATATGTATGTACAGAACACCCAGGTGACACGTATCAAGGGTAGCAGGTCTTGTCACAGGGTATGCATGCATGATCACACTGACTGCCCCCATTGCCCCAGACACACTGTTCTACACATATGCATCTAGGTAACCATGCATAAATACAACCATACTAGGACATGGAGAGGTGCCATGTGTGTCTGTTGGTGACCTGTATGTGATAGGGATGTCTGAGTGTGTGCTTGTACAAAGTCAAGCCCAGTACTAGCCCTACATGTCTGTATGTTGGATAGCTGTGGAATGTACATGGCAGAATGGACAAGTCACCAACACTGTCCATGAACACGGGAACTGGTTCTGCCAGGAGTGGCACTGACACCACTTAGTCAGATGTGGTGCTTATAGCTGACAGTGACTGGTGCCTGCTAGGTCCCTGTCCCCCACAGGACCACCCAGGACCACATTCCCATGGCCTGCCACATGATGCTGTGGACAACAAATGCCCATCTGTAGTGTTGGAAGTACTGCCACTATGGGAGCATGACTGTGCATGGCCACATGGATGCTCAGCAGATGGTATTGCTAACCTACGTCCACATTTCTGATACCCCACTCCAACCAGATGTTCCATCACAGACAACATGCAAGGACTGACAATATCTCACCCCATTGTCTGCCCACTACATCAGTGAAATGATCCATGGTGTCACCAATGTGGTGGTGGGAGTCACGGATGTCAGACTGTGCTGCATCCATAATCCTGAGCATCCATCTGGTGTTGCATTTAGAACATGCCTGTACCTCTATGATGGACCAAAACATACAGCGAGTGACCCATGATGTAACACCTGTGACAGATGGTGGATAGGGCAGCAGACCTCCTTTGAGCACCCCCATCAATCTGCCTATGTGGGACTTTACCAGCTCTCTGGCTATGGCCAGTGCCTACACTCACTGGTGCCATAATTGCCACACTCTCCTGTTCAATGTCATCACACTCTGGCTGTCCGATATCTGTTGCCTCAGGGACTGGGTATGTGTGGGCATAGTGACCGTGTGCGGTGACAGTAGGGGAGGAAGTGGTATGTCAACCCATGGGACAACTTCAGCCCCAACAATCCCATCTGTGCCTCAGTATGGTCACCATCATCAGCAGGGTCTGATGAGACACTGACATCAGGTTGTGAGTGGGAAAGAGTCCAACCTCAATGTTCACCTGTGAGGAGGAAGACAAAATAAGTACATTACTACCTGCACTATTATGTATAGTAATCCACACACACACATATATACAGTGTACATTACACATACCGCATCTTATTTCTGACCCCATGCAAAGCACACAAACAGACTACAACATACACAGACAAGACAAGCCCTTATAACATGCACTGCAGCTACTTCTGGTTAATGTTGTCAGTACTATACACCTGTGTGATAAAGAGTATGTCAGTGTATCTGATAGACCTATACCTAAAACACATTGCACCCATCTTGAGCATACAGTGCCAGTTGTAGTATCACTGCCTCAGGTATGTGCCATCTCCATATTGTGTGCAAACAGGCATCTGTGAGTGATTGCCTCCTGAAAGCAGACAGCATAAACCTT
The DNA here is from genome assembly GCF_019279795.1 of Protopterus annectens. Lineage (NCBI taxonomy): Eukaryota > Metazoa > Chordata > Ceratodontiformes > Protopteridae > Protopterus > Protopterus annectens. The sequence continues at coordinate 123,413,274 of NC_056726.1, read as the reverse complement.
GTCTACAATAAGTGCAAATGTGTTACTGCTTCTGCAAATGCACAACTGCAATTACCCATTCAATACACTCTTGTTAATCCCTCTGAGAAAGAACCTACAACATACAAGTACTGTACTCTAGCTAAGAAAATAGATATGATCTGTAAGACAACAGCATCACACGTACCAGATACAGGACCTTGGACTCCAGCCACACCTGATGTACCTATGGAAATGTGAGGGAGAAGTATTGTCAGCATTGCCAACTGTGGCGTTGTTACAGGGGAATATGTGCATATACCAACATGTACAGTAACTAACATGATGTTGCCTACATTGCTGACATTCTGAGTATGTGTGCACAACTGTGCACTAAAACAAAAACTATCCCCCAAAGTGGAGACACCTGACACCAGTATACTAGTATGTGGAGGCTGTCACAATGACTAATACAGTATTACAATGATGAACAACACTGGAAGCCTAGCTGGATGCTCCTCTGATGTGGATGCTGTGGCACCTACCTCCATGATTTTTGGGGTGATGGATGGTTGGGAGCTGGTGGATGAACCAAGGTTAGCCAGGATGTCCTCTGTGGCTGTGAGTGGTCATTCTTCTGCAAGCCCTCCACTGGTGGCAGAATGGTCCTTGGCCACAGCAGCAGCCCTTTGCTGTGCAGCATTGACCATATCTCTTGCCCAGTGTCAGACTTGTTCACAGGTTTTGTCCTGTTGCCCATTTGGCTGACTGCTATGACAAGGTCAGCTCACAGTGCTGCACATTGTTCACGATGCTGGTGACTCCTGGACAACAGAATGTTATAATGCAATCTGAGGCCATCTAGAATAACATTGTTTTCAGAGTCTGAAAATAGGGGGTGCCTCCGTTGATACATCCATCATGAAAGAGATCAAGAGGGCAACACATCACAGGACCAGATACATAGATATCCACTATGTACAGACCCTGCATAACCAAAATGGCCTGCACTATCCACTGCTACCTCCCACATCATACCCCATAGTCTATCAACACACTATGTATGTGGCTATCAACAACATAGGAGCAATATCAATATGTCCCTGTATGCCATGACAATGCGTACTGTATGTCACCACACCCATCAATGCATTCTACTGTGGTGTGTCCCCTATGGGACTAGCCCCACTATTATGTCATACAGTCACTGTCAGACACGTAGGTGTGTGTTATTACATGTATATGGGGACAGTGCAGTGACACAAGTGTGTCACACTGATAGACAGCAATGCAAACCTGCTGTAGTATATCTTCCCTGTAGGTGCCACACCTGTCCAGTACACAGATTTTTTGCAGCATGTGTATGTGTGCCTGATATATGTGGTCCTGTTGGCACAAACATGTGGATGTCTGGCAAATGGTTGGCCATTAATTGCTGGTTGTTGCTAGTATAAAGAGAATCTGGCTGTCACACACCAGAACCCTCAATAAAAGCTTATGCTACAGTAATAGCTGTTACTTTATTCCTACTCTTGCTTTCTATGACCAATATGTACACTCTGTCACTGAGGATGGGCTTGAATCCCCCCACTAATAATGGCTATGACCAGCATTCCTGCTGTTGGGGGTTGCCAGGTATGTTAGCCGTAGCTATCAAGCAGTAAGATATGAATGTTGACAAACAGTGACCTAGCCAGAGTACATCATGGACAGTCAGGGACACCTGTAGAATGTCTGAACTATTCCTGTGTAAGATTCACAGACTGAGAAGAGCTGAATGACATTACACCATTGATATGACAGCTGAGTCCACCCTTATGTACTAACAATATATGTAACTCACAATCCAGTAGCTTTTGTACAGGAGCCAACCATTGTAGAAGGTAATGAGAGAGCCATAGCTGTGATTTCATTCACAGCTGGCACAGTTGAGAGGCATGCCTGTAGCTGTTGGACAGCAGAGTATCATCAACATGTCATTCCCAGAGATGTACTACTGATCGACTGTTGTAATCCCTATTCCCCATAATGGCATCCTCCCATCTGCATCCCATTATATGGGGACATGTATGACATATCTGGTAGAGTGACATAATCTGTATGTGAACAAATCCTCTTGAAAACAGCTTGGTAACTCATACTCTATATTCATAAAGCAACTTACAGAGCTGTGTCCCATAGGCAGCTGCTTGACTTTTGTAGGTCATGTTCATTAACAGATAATTGCCTGTGCACCAATCCATGGCTCAGACTTGCTAACTGCATCCAACACAGCTGGGTTGGACTTTCATTAGCCAATAACATGGCACCATAGTGTAATATTTAAGGCCTTTATCTAGGCCTTGGCCCCTTTCTTAGTCTTTGGGATTGACATAAGTGAGGTGTGGAGACTACAGCATTGCAGAGGGTAGATACAATTACTGTCCACTGCTGATATTTATGATGTATGTTCACAGTTTTGCATGCTATGTTTGACCATTGTCAAATGACATTGTGATTATCTGGCAGCTCAGTGTTAAACATTGTGGGTTGAGATTAGTAAGGGGGAACAGACATGTGAGCGTCAGATGTCATACCCATCAGAAAATGCATGATGTTGCAGTAGCTGCTAGTCTATCAGCTCACTATCTTTGTAGGAGAAAACTGTGAAACGTCTCTGTCACTAGACCTTTGCCCCCATTATGTATGGGTGTTGTCTGGATCCATTGTTCTATGGGATGTGAGGTATGGTAGGTCTGTAGCAGGTAGCTTAACATACAGCTGCATGGGTTACAGGCTGCAGCTGCTGCTGCAGCCTAGTACACATAGGGTGGAGTGTGAACACTTTGGAGGACAGAAAAGTGTATGTGTCCCTGAGGGTGCAGTGTCAGCTCTGTCATTACAGCAGAGCCAGGATAAGGGCACCCATAACATTCGAGTAGAGGAATGTGCTTAAGGTTCATCTGTTATGTAACAGTGTCAATCAGAGAGTAGTAGGAGACATATAGTTAGGCTATACGAATATATGTAGTGCATCCCTACCTACAGGCTTTTGACTTGTAAACATAGGTAGCAGTTAATTCAGTGGCAGCAACCTGTTTTGGTTAAAATTGCATGACTCGGTCATTATTGCTGCACTCACAAGAATTTAATTAAAGTGCAACACATTGGGTTAGAACCCATGACTGTGGATGGCAAAATGCTCTGAATGCAAGGCATTTAATAGACCGAGCTATGGAGTCAGTGGTGCAGCTGGTGTATTTGCAAGATATATGTGCATGCATACAGTCTGTGACACATGATTTGCATTAGCATGTGTTTTTGAAGGGTATGAAGTGTGACACTCAAATGTCTGTCATAATTTCTTAACCTCAGTCTGTCATGACTTGCCAGTACTTTACCAGACACGTATGTTTTTGTGAATACCATGCCAAAATAAGGGGACATAAGTGTGGACATTCTGCAACAATCTGTACAGTTGACAGTTATACCTGCTATCCCAGGCCTCACGTACATCTGTTATTATTTATTTGGCTGTGTAGTGGTGTAGTGTCTGCATCACAGTTGCAAGTGCACTCCCATTTTTCCCCATTATATGTGCTTGCAGTGTGTCAGTGGCAATCAGTATATGCTGGTGGAAACACATGCTTTACTTCAGAGCTGAGTGACCTAGTGAGTTAATGCCCTGTGTTATAGTTGACAGAGGACTGTATTTGAGATGTGGCAGGGGAGATGGTTTTGCAGCCTAACACAATGAGAAACACATAAGGTGATTAAGGCAGCGAGTTTGAGCAGTGCTCCACTTAATCCTGCACTAAATTTAAAAAAGAAAGAAAAAGGGGGTGATAGGAAAGTGGTGAAATGGATACAAGCAGGGGGAAAGCATAATGAAAGGCAGGTAGGATAAGTAGGAAAGGACCATAGCTTTCCATTTTTTTCTACAACAACAGCTGTGCAGGTTTTACAGAATTTTGAATTTGGAGCCACACTTCCCAGAGAGAGGGGTGAGGGAAACATAAATGTGTTCATTAATTAATGTAATAACTATTTCTATCCAGTGGACACATTTGCAAAATGGAGAACTATGTATGGGGAGATTTTTTTGTGGGACATGAGCCCTTTTTTTAAGGAGAGAGTGGAATGTTGGGGAAGGTGTATGGGTATGTGTGGGGAGGGCTGGCTAAGAGAGGTTGCATTTGCAGACAGATAAGACAAGCAAGACAGCATATAGGGGTGTTGTGTGACACATGATGGGGGTAAACACCTTGGAAGGGGAGGGTGTTGTGGAATCAGAGATCCATGTGCCCCCAGACAGCAGCAGTGTGACTAAGCTCTCCCCCTTGGGAAGTCAACACTGCACCTTCACTGCCCTGAAGGTTGCTGTGCTGGGGCTGGGTGCCAGGGCCCCCAGGCCACTCCACGTTGGTGAGTCTGCCCTCAATCCTGCGCAGACATTGCTCATACATGGGATGAACTATCCTGTGCACCATCACCTGTAGCTGATCCTGGGTGACAACCCCCTTACACCTCTGCTACCGAGGGGGACGGACCCTGTCCCCTGAGGCAGTTCCACCAGTAGGTGGTTTAGGGCCAGCAGTGGGTGCACCACTGGCTTGGGTCCCAGATGTGCTGGGAATGGTGCCATGGTCAGCTGAGGTAGGGTAGGCAGATCGCCAGGAACCAGCCTACCTAGTCAAGCTGTGGTGTTGAGGTATTTCATGCATATAGGTTCGTAATGAACAAAACATTTAGTTAGTTATAACAGCATGCCAGAACATTGCAAATAACCCAGTAGCATTAAAATGCATAGTATAACAACAGTCAGTATAGTAACAACATGCCAGTAATAGTTACAGCATAAGGACAACAACATGGGTAATTCAACAAGATATGTTTGTATGCAGCCATTGTAATACATAACAATATAAAACACAAGGCTCAACATAATGTTTAGAGAACAAAAAAGGTTAATAGTAAACCATAACCAATATATAACGATAATAAATTATGATGAAGATGATGGGTGGAGGGCGAGAGAAATGCAGTCCTTACTACCAATATAAGCTATATAGTTTTCAATAGTACTGTTATATACTCTACCGATCTATCCTTTCTTTATGTATAACAGTGCCCTATAGCTTCTGTAGCACTTGCCTACCTCTCAAGCTATCTGCATGAGACAGTATGGGCCAAACAGTAACACCTACAGGTACTCAACTACAGAGGACTATTACATGTCAGGTGGACCTATATAATTACCAAGGTGTACTGTGGACTAATGTAGTGTGACTGTGCTATTGACATAATGATGTCGATGATAGATCTGTGACAGAGGGATTAGGCAATGTTGATTGCAGTCTGTGACAGCATGACACTTGAGAGACATGTATAATGTACAGTACAGAGAGTAAACAACTATCATGCTGTCCTTGGCAGGCATAGGGTTAGACCATCAGCAAATGTTCAGAGACACACCAGGTATACAGCCATGCCAAGATTGCACATTATATTTATTGTGTTATCTTTTATTATATTGTACTTGTTGCCTTTATTTTATGATTTCTTATCACATTCCTGATCAATGCTGTTAACAGTCAGTCACATCTGAACACACAAATTATTAACCCATAATATGGGCTACTGCACCCATTTACCCTAAATTCCTGTGGGGAGAATGTCTGTTAACAATACATAACTGATGCAGTAATATTTATTAGTACTTATCTACTAATAATCTCCCCACTATTACCAGTCACCACAGGGGTACCACAAGGCTCCATACTTGGGCCCCTCCTCTTCATAATATTTACCAACAACCTATATACTGCCACCCAACATGCCACTGTCATCCAATATGCAGATGACTCCTCCCTTATCTGCTCAGCCCACTCCCTACAAGAACTCCAACACAAAATTCAGTTATCATCCCAAGACAATACCTCACCAGCCACCATCTCATCCTAAATCCAAATAATACCCATATCATAATTTTCTCTAACAAATCTTTCAAACTCAGTACCCGGTCCCTCTCCATGCTATTTAACAATGGTACAAAAATCAAACCTACCAATCAGACCAAGCTGCTAGGGGTAACCATAGAAATTTGATAAACACGTCTATCTGACCATTAAAAAAATCCACTCTAAACTAGGTGCTCTATAGAGGATTAAACCTTGCCTTACACAACAAGCTAGACTGGCCACTGCAAGATCCCACTTGCTATCCACCCTCCTATACTGCTCTGAGGTCTTTACTAACCTATCAAAAATGGACCTAAATAAACTAGACCCCTGCTATAACAGAATAGCTAAGTTTGTCACCAATCATCCCCACAGAACACACCACTGCACTAGTCTCTGACAGCTCAGCTGGCTAGAACTTCTCAACCTATTATTACTAAAACCACTTTCACTCACCCATAAAGTCGTATTCAACCCTACAGACTGTCCAGCTCTGTCAAACCTAGTCCAGCCAAGCACAAACTGTAGACTCCTCAAGTCATCCAGCAAACTAATGCTAAAAATAACCCAGTCTCACAACTATGACAGAGACTCCCTCTACTCTGATAAAATAACCAAAAACTGGAACACCATTCCTCAACAGGTAACACAAAACCCTAACCTGTCCACATTTAAAACTACCCTGAAAGACAATTTAAATGATAATTGGCTATGCCCCTGTATTGCTCCCAACTAATATTCTTCCTATTTTTTCCCCACTCATCTCACATATGTTAGCCCAAATAGTGTTCATCCCACATGGGGCTATCCCACTATCTGTCTTATCTTTATTATTCTTTGTTCCTTTAGATGACCTAATGTGTAAAACTACATGACCAATTTTGGTCTTTCAGAAATTACTCACCTTGTAAAGTTACATGACTTATGTACCTCATATATATTGTAAAAAATAGTATTCCTGTATGCCTGAAACATGCATGCTTATATTGTATTCTGTTATTATATTTTGTTATAATATTTTTGTTAAGCTCATTTACATATTGTTAGCAAAGTACTACTTAAACAAAGTTTACTGCTTGCACCTTAATAATGTTCTTTTTGTTGTGGAGCTTTTCTTCCTGGGTCTCCGCTGAAAATGTTTTTTTTTTCAACCCAGTCCGACACTACCTGGTTAACAAATGTAAATAAATAAATGAATCTTGTAGTACATCTCTGAATCTACAGTTTAGCATAACACTCTTTCTTAGGTAAACCTTGAGTCACTTAGTGGTATTCTATGTGTTTTTATTTCAGAGCAGATGTCATACTCACTTTCGTGAACAACAGCCCTACTTACACACCTATTATACAACACAGCTTTCTTAGGGGTACCTTCATGCAGTTATTGTTATATTTTCGAGTCTTTATTGAACAACAGTTGATATAATGCAGGTGTTGCAATACAGCTGTAATTCCACAATTATTGCAGTAGAAACTTTATTTCATTAACATTATCAAATAAAATGCTTTAATCTTTATTGCACTATAGTTGGCAGTAGTCAGTTATTGTAGCACAGGCCTACATCCACATTCATTGCAATACACAAATCTGTACTATATGTACCTACTGGCAGTGAATGAGCTACTCTATCTTGTGTATTTGACTATAGATTGCAAATTAATCTGTACTCACCACACTCATGGTGCAAACTGGCCAGGCACCCTGCATGGGCTTCTAGGTTGCAAGCTCTCTCCTCTACAGCTGTAGGGAGAGAAGCACACCATTATGCATACCTGTCTTTTACAAATTCAGATTATGTATTGGTAAAAAATGCTAACAGTACTTTCAAACTTGTGGGGCATTCCCATTCCGAGCATCTTGGACCCAGGTGTCCGGAAGTTCCCCCTTCCAACACTTCAGATTGTCATAGTGATGATGGACCTGCTCACCTGTGCGGAGGATACCTGTAGTGCTGGTGAGATCATGTGCCAGCTGGTCCCAGGCCTCCGCCTTATACTTTAATCACTGGAACTGGCTCTGCATCAGCCTGGTCATGGTCTTTCACTAGGAGTCCAACATGACCCTGGACTCCAAAATGCCCCACCTCTGTGCACCGAAGTGTACACCCTCTCCAACACCTGCCATAGCTCCTGCAGAGATCAAACTCCACCTGATTATGCTGTATTCCCACCTGTTGGACTTAATATAGCCTGTTTTCTCACCCTTACACACCAATGGGTCATTTTTAAAAAATGTGGTGCATCGCTTAGCACCACACAAATCAGCTTAGCTGAGATAAGCAGTGTTTACACTGAGAATTCTTAGCAATGCTTAGCACTGTGCAAACACGCTAAATGCAGCCAAGCAGTCCTTAAACAAAGATTGTTTTAGCAGTGCGTATCATGGCTTAGCAAGACTTAGCAGAGCTTAGCTGAGCACAGCAGATCATAATTTAAAAATCATTGGCATAATTTATCTTGCGAGAATAATTGCTTAATTTCCCTTCCATGTTTTCAAACCCTATACCTACTGCACAAGGGCCATAAATCTATCCACTTGGCTACGTGAATATGTAGAATGCTGCTATACTTTTATATATACCTTTCAGCTACATTTAAGCACTGCTAAGCACCACACTGTACCATGCAAACCCACTCTGCTATGCTTAAACTTGACCTTTGAATCATAAATTAAATGCATCTGGTTTCTATTTTTAGATGTCTGGCATGTGTCAATTGCTGCCCGCCGTACTGCACCACTCAGACTTAAAAAATATATTATAACATTGAATTTATTTCTATCAGGCACTTGGACAGTGCAGGGGGGTATGTTACTCGTCTACGGACACAGTTAGTAACACACTCCCTACACTGATTCAATAATGCCTTCCCCAGCTCTCACTCAGTAATGCGCATTCATAAATATGTATGGCATGCTACTGAGGGGGAACCATGTAATGCAGCCACGGTACCTTCTGTGTAGGCTCTACACTATGCCTACACAGATTTTATTAGATCCTGGGAAAAATCTTTTCTGTTCCAGAATACTGTGCAGTATAATGTATAAATCTAAAATGTCAGCATTTAATTATATCCACTTGAGACTTCTCTTAATTCAGCCTTTTATCATCAGTGCTTTGCAGTTTGGAAACCTGAATTCTACATGATAATATCAGCCACCAAGGTGTTTAATCATAAAATATGTAATTGCTGTTTTAAAAAAAAAACACACAGACTGCAAGTTATGGTTTCCAAAAGATTCAGAAATTATTAATGAAAGATACTGAAAGTAATGACAAAATGATAGCTTTGGGCTACTATTAAAATAACTACAAGAAATTATTTTGTATGGGGTGCAAACACCCTTGGATCCACAATAAGTCTCCATAAATCTGAAACCTAAATATTCCCACTATTGGGTGATACAATCTCATTAAAGCAGGGTGATTGTTTAAGAATAACCATTATGCTTTTCTGAAAAGGTAAAGCAGTCCTTATCTTTGAGGTGGCAATATTTCAGTGTTAAGAGTACTTAAACTAGAAGGTACTACAGGTGACATTTTCAGAAAATGCAGGGGTCATTTGATCTCATGCACAAATAGTAGTTTATAGCAATATCCATTGGCTGGGTGTAGGTAATGCTGGATTTTCCCATGGCTGGCATGGTCTGGTCACAAGGGTAAAACACAAGTGACCAGACAGGGCCAACCATAGGTAAATCCAGCATTATCCACATCCAGTCATAGGTTATTGCTATCGCAGTGATGTTAGTTCTGTGTTGTGTTGTATTTTTCTTGTTGTTATTTAGGTTTCTGTTTTCTTTATTTTGTATTCTGCCACTTTTTTGAGAGAAAATAGTTCCAGCTTTTAGTTCAAGTTTATTGTTTATTGTATCTTTCTTTTAATTTAAATATAAGTTATTATTAATTTTTCAAGAGATTTAAGAAGAGAATTACATACATAAATTTAGTTTTTAAGCCTTTTTCTATGTTTTAATGTTGTAGTTTGTTTTATATCTCTATGCTGCTTCTGATGTGTTTTTTGTCTATCTTCAGTTGTTGGCCTGAATTATTTTTAGTGTTGTACCGGTAATAAGATATTGCGTTTATACTTAGTTCTGCATACATTTTTTTTAATTTTTAAGTTATATATAAGCATAAATGTACTTACTTGTTTTGTTGGGTTTTCATGTTGTATATGTAGACTGTTTCATATTTTATTGTATTTTCTGTGGTTGGTTGTGTTTTTGATGTATTTTCAAAGTTTGGAGGTTCTGTGTTACGGAGTTTATTTTTATTTTTTTTTTGGTTCACTATCAATTTTATTTTAGTATTATCTTTATTTATTGTATTTTTGGTGTTTGATGTTGCATTCCAAATATTATTTTCCCCATGTTTAGAATTCATCTAGTGATAGCTGGTAATAGGAGCATGGTGGTGTTTCAACTGTATGTCCTGTGATGCTCATTATTTGTTGTGCTTCCATTCCTGATTGTGAATGTAAGGTTACTGCTGTTGCTTTTAAGTAAGTGTATGATTTTTGCATTTAGTATTTTTGCATTTAATTACAAAAACATGGATTTGAGATGTTTAGCTACCACTTTTTTCCTAATAGGTGAAACTATGTGGAAAAAAAAAAAATATATATATATACACACACACACACACACACACACACACACACACACACACACACACACACACACACACACACACACACACAGACACACTTTGATAGTCACCTCGGAGTAGGCGATATGCTACAGAGTAAAGCTGGATGTTTTTGAGACAGTCAGTGTAGGGAATCTATTTCAGGCCAGTAACCTTCTTTGTGAGGTACTTATGTGGCCTTTCCAGCTGCTGCAGATGTCTTGTGAGGTACATTCCAAAAGGGGTGTTGTACTCTATAATGGGTCTAATGAGTGTTGAGTAGAGAGGAATAATGACCTCTTTTTTCCTGGATGAAAACCCTTTTATGATGAGGTGTGCCACGTAGAAGGACTTCCTGACTACTGTGGCAATGTGACTATCAAAGGAAGTACTGTAAGCTGGTGTGTGTGTGTGTGTGTGTGTGTGTGTGTGTGTGTGTGTGTGTGTGTGTATCTCTCTCTCTCTCTATATATATATATATATATATATATATATATATATATATATATATATATATTTTTTTTTTTTTTTCCCCATATAGTTTCACCCACTAGGAAAAAAGTGGTAGCTAAACATCTCAAATCCATGTTTTTGTAATTAAATGCAAAAGTACTAAATGCAAAAATCATACACTTGAGATGCAGATCTAGCCACAAGATGAAAACAAAAATCTCACAATAATTAGTGCTTATTGTCTATGTTATGAACTGATAATAATTATCTGACTAGCATACTGTCACTAATATAAGAAACCAATAATTATATCATTCATGTTTATTATTATAATATATGAGCAGATTATGTAACATTCAGTTGAATTTCTGCATTTCACATGTCAAACAAGTAGGTTTTCCTTATGTGCAGACCTTTACTCATGTTGCAGTATATAGACTGCACTTCATTCTTTTCTGATATGTTTAAGACATAGTCAAAATTTTATTCTAATGTAATTGTGATGTGTTATTTTGAAGGAAAGCTCTCCCATTATTATGTTACTCATTTTGCAGCTCTTGACATTTCAAAGTTTGACCATTTGCACTTTGGGCTTCTGTATATTAAGTCTTTTGTGGTCAATGTTTAAAATTTAGGAAATATAAACTCATTATAATCATGTGGTATTTATTATATGGCATTTAGAAATGGTATTTTAGATGAATTCACAATTCTAATTGTGTATATATACAGGATGTGATTTACTTTCTTGTTTCTGACATTTAGAAAATGTTTCTGGCGCATGACTGAACAGACATATAATCACATATAATTGAAATGTTTCCATTAAATTTTATTCATCTTTTCTGTTTTTCAAAGCCATTATCTTTGTAGGTTTTAGTTACCAGTCATATACATTCCATGCCAAGCTACACAGCTTCCATAACTTAATAATGTATCACATTGAACTGTGAAATGCCTGCTAATCCTTTATAACCTTCAGAGTGTAATGTGTTCCTAATGCTTGTCTTTATGCCTTATGATGAGGAAATTCAGCAGGACTTTTAAGTTATATGTCTTGCCTTCTGCATACTGTTGAGTTACATCTAAAATCAAACCATTCCTAACAAAATCAATTCAGAAAGAATAGCATAAAACTATAAACAGCAAAAGGTGCTGAACCCAATTGTTCCTTAAAGTAATAATATTTAGTATGGTTAATACTTCAACTCTGTCTTATATTACAACAAGTAATACCATTATCTTTATTTTTATTTACTTGTATTTTATTTCAGGCCAGAATGCTGGACCCAATGACCCTTTTTCAGCTATTCAGCTATGACTTACACCCATCCAAATGAAAAAAAAAAAACACTTCTACAGATGCAGCGGAACAGTGAACTCAAGACAGACCTAGATGATTTTTTTAATCACAGAGAACTCTTAATATAACAAACAATAAAGCAGTACTACCTGCCACAACTAATGGTAGATGAAGCAGATAAAACAAGTCTCTGGTTCATTGTACAGAGGATGAAAAATGTTCTAATGTGCAGTACAAGTCAAGTTAATAGCTCTGAGGACCAGAAAAAAAGGTTCTTGGTGCAACAGTAAGGTGATTTTTTAATATTAATCATTCTTTATTTGAAACAACCAGGAATGAAACTGTCATTACAAACAAGAATGAAAACACAGTAATGTGTCAATTAAAACATTTTTAGCAGGCATTATGTGCAAAGAATACTTTAAAGTATATTGTTACTCCTAAGAGATTTACCTTTTGCACAACTATATGTCATGTCTAAAGTGCCAATCAGGATTTTCACCCCTTGGGGGAACATTTTTAGTCTCATTTTCACTTAATAATACACCTCACAAAATTAATTTTCCATTAGCTGAGGCCACTGAAGACTAATGGTGATCTTTAACCTTAGTGACACCGACTCAGGGAAAATGTGAGATGAGTCCATTGACTTAATGGGCACATGCTGCACATGTGAAGAGACATGTCCATTAAAGTCCACCATCCTTTTCCCTAAGATAACATCACTGGGGGAAGCACTCAATTTATTTAGGCCATGGATTTAATAAAAATGTTTACAATTTTATTTTAACAAATAACCAACTAATTAAATAAATAAATAAGAAATTACCAGGGCAAGATGCATCATGGTAATTCACTCACAAGATGACATGCTGTATTTATAACATGATAATACGCATTAGGGAAAAGACAAATGAGCAGAAAACTACTCCATGAATTATAGATTACATATTGTCCTGACAGAATAGAACTGAAAGGCTGTCCAAAGTTCATATTCGTTAGTGTTGCCCTGATATACCCCAATGCTTTTTTTTTAACTAGAGAAACAGCTATGTAACTCTGTAGTGATGACTTCTAGGATTATTGTCTAGAATTTAAATATAAGTGCTGAAATAGTGACAGGCAGTTGTGCAATCTGGTTCATCTCTTCTTTAATGGAGATTACACAGGCCAAGGATGCAAAAGAATGCATCTTCCGACATAAACATGTCTTTTCCTATTGTGAGACAAGCAGCTGAAACTGCTTAGGCCTAAAGATCATAACCGCTACAGCAAAAACATAATCAAATAATCAGTATTACCTTGGTGATATCTCCAGTAATAATCTTTGCCATGGAAATGGACAAAAAATTGGGAGAGGCAGTATTGCCAAATATATAACTTCTTATATTGGGTAAAGGCTGTGGCTGTGATATGTGACATTTGCTTCAAGAGTGATGATATATTTTCCCAAATTAAGTTGTTGAATTTTCCTATAACCAAATTCCTCCCATTCCTCTTCTGATATCCCTGAGGGTATCCCTTGTTTGGCTGATACATTTTTTTATAGTCTGGACTCTTATGGCTATACCATTCACAAGGGGAAAATCCATGTAGATTTATTTTACTTTGCATTCTAGGCATGTAACATGCATACTAATGCTTCTAAGTTGGCAACTCTGCAACCTACCAAAGTTTACCCACTCCTTATTTAGCCCAGCATTACTCATGAGTGATAAAGCACTGATTTTCTACTTTGAGAATATCACTCTAGAAGTAAGTAGGCCATAGGACAGGATTACCACCTAATGTGAATTTATTATTATACTGAATAATTCCCAATACGTTAGGACTATTACCTGAACTTGTCATCGTCTCCAGCCAGCTGATCAGTTTATTTTTTACCCTTAAATATCATATTCATAGCTTCAGTTTTCCTTGCTGGTTGATTATATATAATGTGTAAATACTTATAGTCTATAGGGGGTACATTTAGGTTGCAGGCAGAAACTTAACTGAATGAATTAAAGACTATCTGATGCTTTCATGTATTGCTCAAATCAATGACTCCTAAACACTTCAGTTTTAGAGATTATTAATTTCTGATTTGTGTTAATATAAGTTTTCCCATTCCAAATGGGCTTAAATGTTAGTTTATATGCCGCCACAAAATAATCTGCCAACACTGGAAAACTATTATCACGGGCATCCAACCACATCACCCATAAAACAATCATACTTGTGGATGTAAACATTAACTGAGCCATCTCAAACCCCAATACAGGTCTTAACCCATTTTACCCAGGGAAATTTGAGGCTATTTCAGCAAGTTCTGATATATCTGGATGCAGTCTTCGCAGTGGGGATGCACTTCTTAGACTGAAAAGCTCACCTGAGTAGCTTACGCATAAAGATGTTTCTGGGTACCTTTTCACAATCCCTGCAGATAAATGATTTGACTCTCTTGATGCTGAAGATGGCAAGGATGCATCCATTTTGGAAGAGATCTCCTCTCTGCAGGTTATAGTAGATTCATCGACTTCCATTATTCATCCACCCCCTTGGATAATATAAAACCTGTTCATCAGTTTTCTGGTCGGTGGTTTGGTAAAAGTGTCAGATTGGCCTGTGGATGATGCTATAAGGAAACTAGGTACACCCACATTCCTTTTTTAATATGTTGTTTCTTTTGGCATGCCTTCATAAGCTTGCTCAGAACGTAGCTCCACTCAGCTGCATGTGAATGTTGCAGTCATTGTTTGCCTTTTAGGATGCAAATACATTACCGAGTGCTGTACCACTGTGTTTGAATCATTAATTAATAGAGGTGCACTTCCACCTAATACTAAGTGGCAGTGTATGCTATACTGCAACAGACATCATAGTGCCTGTAACCCATGAGACTGGATTCATTTGGCATTATTAGTATTTGTTATTAACATGTTTAAGTCCTTTTTCTTTAGTTCTTCATTATTCAGTGTTCCAGTATTGCTAAAGTTTACCTCTTGTCTACTTTTGTTATAGTCTCATAGGATCATAGGTGTTTACTAGGCTAACGACTGCAAGGGCTTCTTTTAAGCCTATTCATGCATCCCAAATCTCTGAAGTTCTCATACCATTGATAATTGTAAGCAGGAGTCTGGGAGGGGAACCATTTACAGGCTGCCTCTGCCTATGTCCATTAAGGATGTAGGTGCCACAACAGGGATGAATTTCCTGTTCCCCATCCAATTGTCCAAGTTACACCTGAATTGGGTTTGGAAGGAACTCTACTTCACATGGATGCTAGAGATAATGGCTAGTCTCTTGGATACATAGTCGTGTCTCCAGCACATTCTGTTTATATCACAGGCAAGGTTTAAGTCTTTAGAATGGGTAATTTTCGTGCTGTTTGTTTTGTGGAGATGCAGGCAGCCCATCAAAGTGGGGTATGACAATGCCCTGTATGTCAAGCATAGTTCTCCCCTCAACAGTCTGTAAGAAATAAAATAGAGGTATAGGGCCTTGAAGCAGTGTGCATAGGATCTGTTACTTATCTCCTGTATTCCTTTAGTGAGGAACCTCTGTGGATATTCCAGTTTTCCAGTTGTTGGATATGCCTGGTTAAGTACATACCAAATGGGGCATTGTACTCAATGATAGGTCTGATGAATGCCAAATACAGTGAAACAATGACTTTCTTGGACCTAGATGCCATACTTTGTTTATAAGTTACACATGCTAGAATGATTTCCTCACTACTGTAGACATGTGATGGTCAAGAGCTAGATTACTGTCTGTGTGTGCCCCTAAGTCCCTGACTACTTGGTCAACTCTTAGGAGTGTGTTGTCAATATGATAGTTACCAGAGGTTGATGACTTCTCAAAGGATACTATTATGAATTTCTTGGCTTTTAGTTTTAGTCCATGGCTCTAACACCAGTTACTTGGTTGTGTTAGTCCTTCCAGGAGAACATCTGCTCATGTGGGGGATTCAATGACAGATCCTAATTTTCAATCATCTGCAGAGGCCATTGACATTGGCCTTGACTTCCGAAAAGTAATTGCCAAAAAAGAGTGGTCCCAGGACCTGTCCCTTAAGTACTCTGCTTCTGATTGGCCTATTTGTAGAGGTGGACTCCCCAGTTCTAATTTTCTGAGCCCTGTCTGTGAGACAGCTGGTTATCCTCCAGGTGACATAAGGGTTTATACCTAACCTCTTGAGTTTGTCAACAATGCCTGCATAGGGTATTGCATCAAAAGACTTGGCCAGGTCAAGGAAGGCAGTGTGAACCATTTTGTCCTCATCCATTCCTTTGTTGACTTTCTCAAAGAAGTCTGGCAGGTTCAGTAGACATGACATTCCCTTGATGAAACCAAATTGGGTGGTTTCCAGTGTCTGGAGGCTTTCTATACCATTACTGATCATTTTCATGATAATTCTTTGCATGCCTTTGCATATGAGATCAGTTAGATTTATGGGTCTGTAGATATCCCACCTTTGTGCACAGGAATAATTGTTGCTGTTCTCCATTCATGAGGCGTGAAGCTGGTTTGGAGGCTACAGTTAGACAATTCCAGAGGGCCTGCTGAGTCATGTTTCATGCTATTTAGAAGGCATCCTGGGATATTGTTTAGGCCCATTGATGCAGTGTTCTTGGTATTAGAGAGGGCATTATCTGTTCCCTAGTGATAGCTGTGGGAGTTATATTTGATGGTATTTCCTGAGGGAAGGTTGATGGGGGGGGGGTAAAGCTGCAGCTGAATTTGTTGGCCAGTATGTTTGCTATATCTTCTGGCTCAGTATAGGTGGCTGCATTAACAATGATCTTTGCACATAATTGAGTATTGCCTTTGAGGCTGTGGGCATATTTAAAGAATGCCTTGTGGTTGTCTTTTGCCTGGAAGACCAAATTTATCTCAAATTTGGCTTTGGTAGACTTCAATTATTCACTGAGTTGCTTGTGTAGTTTGTTGAGAGTGCTTTTATACAGCTAGGTGGTGCACCTTCTAACTTTTGCCATCATTTTCTTCTTTCTGTATACAGTCTGCTGATGTTGTGATTTAACCAGGCTGGTTTACTTCTTCCTGGTGGGTAGACCTGCCTCTATGCAATTATTAACATGCTTGCGTAGGGTTTCTGTGATTCATTCCACATAGGCAGTAGTGTTCTCAGGGTATATTGGGCTTTAATTTTTGCCAGATTATCACTTAAAAGTAAGAAGTTAGCCTTAGGGTAGTTCCTGAATATTCCATGGTTAGCTGGGGTTCCAAGTTTTATTTTTTTCTTTAAGGAAGACCATATTGTGGTCTGACCTCACCAGGGATGACATTACAGCAGGGGGGTGAGCAGTACTCTCCCATATTAGTGAGGACCAGATCCAGAATGGTTGCACCCTTGGTAGGTGTAGTGACAAACTAGTCCAGGAAGCTTGTGTTTACAAAATCCATGAATCTCTGTGCCTGTATGTTTGGTGTCATATATGATTGCTAGTTAATAGTGGGGTAATTAAAGTTGCCCATGAATATGGTAATAGGTTCGAGGAAGTTTAAATGCATGGTATGGGTTTCCTGGGTCATAAAGGGGGACCTATAGCTTGCACTCTTGGCAGCATTTGATTCGTTGACCATAGCTCTTTGATTAAGCAGTTGCAATCTTACCTGATCTCTTATCCATGATTTTAGTGTGGCCTATATCTTATCTCCTTGTCTTTTCTTAGAAAGTATGCTCTTGATGATATTCATTCTTATCCTGTCCATTGGAATGTGGATCCCCAACGGTCTCTATCTTATTTGTTTATTTGTTCATAGTTTATATACTGCCAATAGCAGATCTTATCAAGGAAAGAATCATAATGAGATGCCAAATGTGTACTCCCTGGCTGATGATCTTGAAGCCATCCAAGCTTGGCTTTTATGTAAGTGATTGAAACTAAAACCCTCCAAAACAGAGGCTTTTTGTACAAATTAGCTTGAATTTGTTGAGAAGGTGCAAAATCTCAGTATTATCCTGGATCACAGGTTTGCACTTCGTGACCAAATGCCAGCAGCTGCAAAATCATCCTATTTTCATTTAAAAAGCAATTTCTATCTTAAGCTAATCTCTCAGTCCCATTCTACAGCCTTATCTCCAGGTTGGATTATTTCAAAGCTCTTTACTTTGGACCTTCTAAAAATGTATTAAACTATTTATTGATGGTACAGAACATTACTTCCAGATTACCTACTAGTACAAATCATTAAATCATATTACCTGTTTTATACAACCTTCATTGCCTGCCTCTTTGATACATAATTATTGACAAGGTCTTGGTTTTACTGCATCTGTCCATTCATGGCTTGGATCCTAAGTACTTTAAGGAGTTGGTGGTGCCATATACTCTGACTCAGGTTTTACACTCTGCCAGACAGGACTTCTAGTCATTCCAAAGGTGTGTCTTGAGTCTTCTTGTTATGATCCTTTGGTTTCAGACCACCCATCTGTAGAACTTAGGGTCTATATTATTTCTTCGACAGCTTAGGTTGTTGAATGCTGAATGATCGACACCTAAGCATTGAAGTTTCATAATCGTGAATGGTCATATAAGTGAATTCTTTCCTCGGGAAAGAGTTCACTAGGCCATCCAGAAATAAAATTAACTTTTCAACCTAAATATATTTAGCAGCGAATAGCCAATTGTCAAACACCTATTCAGAGAAGCTGCTCTTCATCGAATGGCAAATTTCAAGTAGGGCAGGCAAGCGGTTGTCCACACCCCCTTAACTAAGTATGCCAACTCTGAGATCGCACTGCAGTGGGAAAAAGGGCAAATTCTAGATGGTGGCCAACCTCTGGTTTGCCCTAGTTAAAATTCACTGTTCAAGTCAGGGAATACGGCCATGGACCCCCCAGTTGCTGATGAGCAATTAGACATCCCCACTCCAGGTAACCCCAATACAAATATTATTCATTCTCAACTACAGCGAGATACATTGTACCCTGAAAATACGGGTTCCACTATGCAGAATGAAGAGATGGGACATAACTTGTTAGGAGATGACCAAAAAGTTAATCTTTGAATCCTTTATTTTTTCCAGCACTGCCTCTACAAAAAAGGGAGATGTGGAAAAAGTGAGAAACAAGGTCTTTAAATGGGAAGAGAAAGAAGAAGGATATTTATAGAGGAGAAACAGGTGCAACGATGATTAATGAGACAGTCTTTAACTTACCTGATTTTTAATTGAATGAGAGTCACTTTAGGATACTGTGTAAGCGCCTGCATTTTGTTCCAGCTAAAGGTTCTGCCCTGAATGACATTATACTTAGTTTAAAAATGTTTGGCAGAGACGTTATGGTGAAGACTGTATATAAATGAGAGGTCATGGATGAGAATGCCGTTTTTAGGAGACCTAGTTTGTATATTCTACACAACTGAGCCACTGTGGATACTTTTATTAATGTGTGTGAACGAGAATCTCACAATATTTATTAGATAAATGGCACTGCTTTTATAATATTAGCAAAGATGAAACAAGAGCTTTTAGAGAGATACAGATGAATATGGATCGTGTTATAGGGCCCAGGGATAAAGGGGGAGGAGTCAAATTAATGAACAGGGAATATTATCGACAAGGCATACAGAGACTGTTAGAGGATGATGGAGCATATAAGCCTATTGCAAAGGGTCAAGTGGAGTGCGTTTAAGGTGGAGGTGGGATTACATCAAGGATCAGCTCTGAGTCCTTTCTTATTTGCAATGGTGACAGGTTGACAGACGAGATCCGACAGGAGTCCCCATGGACTATGATGTTTGCATATGATATTGTGATTTGTAGTGAGAGTAGGGAAAATGTGGAGTAGACCATGGAGAGGTGGAGATATACTCTAGAGAGAAGAGGAGTGATGGTTAGCAGGACTAAGATAGAATATATTTGTGTGAATGAGAGGGAGGATAGAGGAATGGTGAGGATGCAGGGAGTAGAGGTGGTGAAGGTGGATACCTGGGATCAACAGTTCAGAGTAAGGGAGAGTATGGAAGAGAGGTGAAGAAGAGAGTACAGACAGGATGGAGTGAGTGGAGATGAGTGTCAGGAGTGATTTGTGACAGACGAGTATCAGTAAGAGTGAAAGGGAAGGCCTACAAGAAGGTAGTGAGACCAGCTATATTATATGAGTTTGAGACAGTGGCACTGACAAAAAGGCAGGAGTTAGAGCTGGGCGTGGCAGAGTTAAAGATGTTAAGACTTGCACTGGGTGTGACGAGGGTGGACAGAATTAGGAATAAGTATATTAGAGGGTCAGCCCAGGTTGGAAGGTTTGGAGACAAAGCCAGAGAGGCAAGATTATGTTGGTTTGGACATGTGCTGTGGAGGGATACATAGTATATTGGAATAAAAATGGTAAGGATGAAGCTGCCAGGTAACAGGAAAAGAGGAAGACCTAAAATAAGGTTTATGGATATGGTGAGAGAGGACATGTAGGTGGTTGGTGTGACAGAGCAAGATGCAGAGGACAGGAAGAAATGGAAACAGATGATCCACTGTCGTGACCCCTAACGGGAGCAGCCGAAAGAAGAAGAAGACAAAGGTTCAAGCAGAGCATATAAAGGTCTCAGTAAGATACTTTCTATGTGAATTGAAGGAAAATGCTGTTATTATGCAAGCATTATATGACTATGTCCATGTCATACACCCCCACATTCCAATTTTTAAGGGACTACCCAAGATCCATAAAGATCCTACAAATCCTCCTATGCACCCTATAATGCTGGGTGCAAACTAGATTACTGAACCGGCCTCTATTTTTGTACAGCAGAAGCAACTGAAGAAAATCTTAATGAAGGTTAAAGTACAATATCGCCCCCATAGATTTTTTGAATATTTGGGTGACACAGGAGGCAGATGGAACAATGCATACTAGACTTTTTTTAGGGAAGATTGCTAGAAGAAAAGCATCCTATCAAGATTTTGTATGCATCTGAAGCATATTCATGTTAACATCTTAAAGTGGCAGTTCCTAAGAATGTCCAGACTTCACACCAGAGATCAGGATTTTCAGACAGCAATACACATTATGGGAGAACAATTTATACAGAGAGGGTATGCTCTCCAAGAAGTTGGACAAATACAAGAACTGATTATGAGTAAGAGAAGAGAGGAAGGGAGTCCATACCTGTTAAGAGAAGATTCGGAGGATGAAGTTATTAAGTGCCATGGAAAGAGAGGCAGTGTTAGAGAATGATTTTGGCATATGCGAATGATATGTAATACATTTCTAATATTATAAAAAATAACTTGGAAAATATTAACATCAGATGAGAAGCTGAGGAAAATAGCAGAGAACACACCAAGGTTTACCTTAAGGAACAATCAAAATTTAAAACAATTACTCTGTAAAGCTCTGATCAATTGAGGGGGTATCTCTTCCAATCAAAAAGGGACTTATCCTTGTCAGAGATGTACTAACTGTAAATACATCAACACCATTGATAGTTATACACATCCAGCTAGTGGAAGGACTTAGCATTTTAACTTCTGTGCTGACTGTACTACACACAATGTGGTTTATTTGGCTGCATGTGATTTCTGCAGTAGTTTTTATGTGGGGAAAACAACAAGACTGTTGAAGGAGAGGGTCTCGAAGCATGCCAGCGACTTAAGACTAGTTGATTATAAAAATCCTCTAGTACAAAATGTTCAAAAGAATGCAGGACATAGTTACATAGTTTCCACTTTAGAGTACTGCAGATTGTAAAAACTAGTTCTAGAGGAGCTGATGTGGATAGTATTACTGAATTAATTGAAACCTGCCCTGAATGGTTGGAGATTAAGAAGACATCTCTGATTGGCAGTTGCCATTTTTGCTATAATTGGTACATTGAGAATGGAGTTGGTCTTGTCATTCATGTGGATTGGCTACAACTTATTATTTCAAGTGTATCTTTGTTTTTTTTAAAATTGATCTGTGGAAGGATCAGTTTGATCTGAAAGAGCTTATCTGGTTTTATTGTTTTTCATTAAAACTGGAGTTCATTTGATGTTTTATTGCAGTAACCTCTGTTTTTATTTTGTTGTTGTTTGAGTACACCATGGCTGTGTTGACTGTGTTGCTTCTGTTTGACATTTGTCTTTTTCTATAACACAGTACTTTACTGGGAGTTCTTCTTCTATATATATATATATATATATATACACATACATACATATGGGTCTATTTCAGAAGATCAAGTTTTCAGAAACTTGAAATTTATATGGTGGAGACCATATGATCGAGTTTCTGAAAACTCAAACTTCCAAAAAAAAAAAACCCACAAAAATCTACCTTTTATGTTTTTTTCAGGGGACAGGCCCCCATTTCCCCCCACAACCCCTGCAAATTATATATACTAACTCAAAGATCACACTACAGTAGGGAAAATGGTAAAGATCCCAATCCTCACTGTACAGTGATCTGCATTCAAAAGCTTCAGGATTTCAAAAACTCAGTCATGTGAAAACTAGATCATCTAAAAGGGACCCATGTATACATATACACACGCACACACACGTGCACACATACACACACACACACACACACACACACACACACACACACACACACACACACACACACACACACACACTCGTGAAAGAAAGCAGACAGCATTTTACAAAATTCCAGTAAATAGTTCAGAATCTCAAAATAATCTGATCATAGAATGGTAACTAACCTCTAAAGTGAGTTTATGAAACAAAATGGTTATTGCTGAAGCCAAGGTTAGGTAAAGTGCAATTGCTGTAGATTCCTTAGCTAGAACATGAAAAAAGTTGCTATCTTTGCTTATTTTCCTTACATTTTCCAGTCTGATGCAGGGCCACAGTGATAAAAATTACAGTATATCTCTGTAGAACACACACTGACTCACCCGTGCATGAGTGATGAGATTGTGCTTCAGCTAATTAGACAGGCTTGCATATAAATAACTAGAAGTAGTCACCTTTCCCTTAATGGAGATGGTGAACTAGAAGATGATAAATGCCAAATGAGACACACAAGCATGCAGGTATCTTATTGCAATATTTTCTAAATGTTCAAGCACTAAGAAGCAATGAATAACCTCACCGGGCCTATAATTGATTATGCCTGTTACATGATTAAATTATTGCACATTTTGCTAAGGCCACTTTTCAGTCCCTTCCAACTAAACCTGCCTAATTAATGTATAGCAAAAGCAATACTAAAATACCAAAATACAACACAACAGTAAAATAAATCAAAGTCAATACGATCAAATTAGAGCAGGTATCACATACTAATTTTCTGGGGGTCACAATAGATAACAAAATGAAATTTGATTGTCACATTATCCAAACAATAAAGCAAACCCATCAAAAACTTGGCTTACCATATAGGGTCAAGCCCTATCTTATTGAAAGAGCAAAGAAATGCATAGCCACAATCTTCGTGTTATTCCTTCTATATGCCTCCTCAATATTCATCTATCTTCAAACTATATTACTACTCAAAAAAGAGCAATGCTATAACAATGTTGCTAAATGTGTTACTATCTCCTCACTCAAAAACTCACCACTATCTATTATGAAAACATCTCCACTCGTTAGAGCCCCCTCTGCATGTAACCTTGACACAGTGGTTATAACCTACAAACATATATAACAAGTAGTTAAATGTCCTGTTCTACAAACTATTATGCAGCCCTGCTCTCCATATAGGGAACCCAGATCTGAGGACAAGTCGGTGCTTGTTATTTCTAAATCCTATAACACAGCAGTTAACTCACTTTTCTCAAATTGTGTTTCAGAAGCACGGAAGTCCATTCCTCACTCTGTGAAACAAAGCAGCAACCTATACTCATTTAAAACCCACCTAAAGCAGTATCTCCTGAGCATATGATCAGGTCAGCCATGTCCATTGCCATAGAGAGATCCAAGAAGAGGGCTGAGGATATGTGATTATTGTTGCGGTTATTGTTTGTGGTATTGGTAAAAGCTAGTAGAGCTAAAGTAGTGCTTTGGTGTGGATGGAAGCCATGTTGGGTGTCTGCCATGAGGTGATTCTGGATTAGGTGGTGCATGAGTTGTTTGTGTATACATTTTTCCATAATCTTTGCAAGTGGATAAAGTATTGCTATTGGTCTATAATTGGAGAATTCAGTGGAGGAGCCTTCTTTATGTTGTGGGATTACGTAAGATGTTTTCCAAATAGTGGGAATTTTAGACTCTGCTATGGTATGATTAATTAGTATTGATACTGGGTAGGCAATAGCATCAGCTGATTTTTGAAGGTACTCGGCAGGGAGTTGATCAGCGGAGAGTGTGGTGGGTTTTAATTTTTTGATCAAAGTACTATAAGTGATGTGGACATTGGTTGGAAACTGAACACGAGTAGGTTCCTAGGGATGGTACTATCAGGGCCAGGGGAGCTAGGAGGTAATTGGCTAGCTAGGGCTTGAATTGTCTCAGTAAAGAAATGGTTAAAACTGTCTGAAACATCCTCGGGGGGTTTATCAATGGTAGCAGCAGGGATAGGGGTAGACATTTTTCCAGAGTAAAGTAGATTATACAGACCTGCCCAGAACTTCTGAGGATTGTTCTGGTTTGCTGTCTGTAAATTACAGTAGTATTGTTTTTTGTCTTGTAAAATGGATTGTTTAGTTTCATTCCTAGCTTACTTGTATTTAACATGATCATGGGGGTCTTTGGTGGAGTGCCATAGAGCTCAAAATTTGTTTTAACTGGTAATTTTTAGTCTAGACTCTTTAGAGAGCCATGGCGCAGTTTTTGCTTTTGTTCTCTTTGAACGGGCAGGTGCATGCAAATCAAGGATTTCAAGAAATTTGTTGTTAAAATATGCAACTGCCTCCTCTCAGGGGATGTATTTTAGAATAGACCAGTTACAGGAGTTAAGTTCCTGTTTGGCAGGGTAAAAGTCTTTTTTTGTTTCTGACTTTTCTGAGTAAGGGTTGTTGGGGATTAATGGCTTTTTGCTTAACTATATAAGTGAGACTGTGATCACTTAAGTCATTGGGGAGACTACCAGTGGCATACAGTTGGGGGTTACTATTTATGAGCACCCAGTTGAGTATGCTTTCTTTTTGGTTGGGTTTACCTAGCCTGGTAGGGGTGGCTATGAGATGTGCAAATGCATGCAGGTTAAGGTGAGTAGTTGGGGATTCTGAGGAGCAGGTGCCCCAGTCTATGTTAAAATCTCCAAGTAGTAGGGTTTCTTGGGGGTAATAACATGATAGTCAGTGTAGGGTGCCTTCAAGTGTGGCTATATTTTTATCCAGGGGAATATACATGCAAATTATGTTGATGCACTTACTTTGGTTAAGTTGCAATCTAGTGGCAAGAATTTCAGAATTCTTAATTTGAGGTGGTTGAGTAACATCTATGATCACATTCAACTCAGATTTGTAGAGTATAGCTACTCCACCCCCCTTTCTGGAACCATGGTCCAGCCTGTGTATGTTATACCCAAGTGGTAACACTTCATTGTCAGTAGAGTTAGGTTTTAACCAGGTTTCTGATAAAAAGGGAATTTCGGGGGAATGGACAACCAGGAGTGCATGCAGTTCATGTACCTTGTTATTAATGCTTCTAATATTGTGGTGACAGGCCAGGACAGAGTTATTTGGTCTATTAAATATAGTTTTCTGACTTAAGTTACAAGCAGAGGGGGTGCATTTATCAGAAGTAGATGGGCCAGGGTCGGGGTGAATATCACCCTTGAGTATTAGGCTAGGTCTATACTTAGTGAAAAGCTTAAGGGGTTTGTTTAAAAGTTTATAGTATTGTCTAGATCTAGGGCTAATGTACCAGGGGTTGGTATGCTGAAAGTGTGAACAAGATATTGAGTTGGACCCATTATTATTAGCATGGCTGAAGGTGGGATGCTTTACAGCTGGCGTGATAGTATGGCCTTTTGGGTACTGATGCTCAGTGAGAAACTAGTTTTCATACAAGGCGAGTATGTAAGTGGCCAGCAGAATGGGAAGTAAAGAGTAGTGTAGCATTATGAGAGAAGGAATATAGTATTTAGGCTCTGTTGTTTGTATGGCACAACAGCAGAAGATCTGATGGCAAACTTAGAGGTAATAAAGTGGCTGGAGAGAATATATTAAGTGGAAGCTGATAGGATGTTATAACAGGGTGGAAAGAGTATGTTAGGTGAAAGCTGATATGGTGTTATAGCAGAGGGTGTAGTTAAGTAACTATAAATTTAGAGGTACTTGGGATGGGTGGGAATTGGGGGCAGGGAGGCGTGCTGAGCAAGCCAGAGCGGAGCGAGGGTGAACGGAGCAGGGCTAGCACTGACTACAAGTGTTTTCTTAGGCTTCCTGGAGCCATAAGGTATGTATAGGTTCATAGGTAGGTATTAGGCTATCGGCCCTAGGGCCTTTACAAGCCCAGCCAAAAAAGTACCCTGGCTTTTGCCACCCAAGAAAATTATTTTCCTGTGCCACTGTCGAGCAGTGCCACAGAAGTGATCCCCAGGGTGAATTTCCTATTTCCCATCCAATTGTCAAGATTTTTCTAAGTGCTAATGAGGAGCTTTGTTTGATATAGATAGGTAGTTTATTCCAGAGTATGGGAAGTCTCTGGGACAAGAATTTATCCCTCTGGCATGTTCTGTTTATTGTGGTGACAAGGTTTAGGTCCCTAGAGCATGTAGCTTGGAGGGATTGGGATTTCTTTAAGTGGAGCATGTCCAGCAGCTCTGGGTTTAACATAGCTTTGTATGTTAGGCAGAGATCACCTCTGAGTAGGTGATATGCGATGGAAGAAAAGCTGTAGTTGTTTGAGACAGACTGTGTAGGGCATCTGTTTGAGGCCAGTAATCCTCTTTGTGAGGTATTTCTGTGGCCTTTCCAGTTGTTGTAGATGTCTTGTGAGGTACATACCAAAAGAGGCATTGTACTCTATAATGGGTCTAATGTGTGATGAGTATAGGGGAACAATGACCTCTTTTTTTTCTGGATAAGAAACCTTTTGTGATTAGGTGTGCCACGTAGAAGGATTTCTTGACTACTGTGGCAATGTAATTATCAAAGGAGAGACTACTGTCCACCTGTGTCCCAAGGTCTCTTATCACACTTTCGGTGTTAAGTATACTGCCGCCTATGTTGTAGTTCATGGGTACAGAGTTTTTACCAAAGGGGATGACAATGCACTTTTTGGCATTGAGCTTGAGGCCATGGCTTTGACACCAGGCATCTGTCTCAGCGAGGCCCTTTTGTATGATGTCCACAATCATTAGGAGTTTCGATTATGGCTCCTAGTTTGTAGTCATCTGCGAACTTCATTAGCCAAAGTCCTTCTGTTAGCCTGTACTTCAGAGAAGTAGATACCAAACAGGAAAGGTCCCAGGACTGAACCCTGTGGTACTCCACTTGTCACTGGTCTGAAGTCGGATTTGGAGCCTGCTACATTCACAGTGTGGGTTCTGTCAGTGAGCCGATTGGCAACCCATCTTGTGACATAGGGATTTATACCTAGTTTAGTGAGTTTATCTATAATTCCAGAATGGGGGATGGTGTTGAAAGTCTTGGCAAGATCTGGATAGGCTGTGTGAACCGCCTTACCCTGGTCTATGGCTTTGATGGCTGCTTCAAAGAAGTCTATCAGGTTTAGGAGACATGATCTGCCTTTTACAAACCTGAACTGGGTGAGGTCCAGAGTTTGGAGATTACCAATGTCTTTGTTTATAAGTTCCATGATGATATGTTCCATGGCCTTGCAGACCAGGCTCGGCAGGCTAATGGGGTGGTAGTTTCTGGGGTCCGTGATGGCTCCCCCCTTGTGGAATGGGTTAACCGTCGCTGTGTGACATTCAGCGGGCACAAAGCCTGAGGTGAGGCTATGATTGAACATGGTACTTAGGTGGGCTGCCAGTTCATTCTGTAGTTCATGTAGAATGCAGCCTGGGATGTTGTTTGGTCCCATGGATGCTGTGTTCTTGGCTTTGGAGAGTGTGATTTTTACCTGTGCAGCCATGATTACAGGAACTTTGCATTCTTCCGGTATAGAGATGGGCTCTTTAGGGGGTGAGAGCGGGGTAAAGTTAGCACTGAACCTATCTGCCAGGATGTTGGCAATATCAGTTGAGTCTGTATATTTAGTGCCATTGTGCTGTAACTCAGAGCAGATCTGAGTGTTGCCATTGAGATTATTGACATAGCTATAGAATGCTTTGTAGTTTTCTTTAGAATCAGTGACAATTTTGTTTTTGTAACTAGCTTTGGAGGATTTTATCAGGGATCACAGCTTCTTACTGAGGCTGACCAGGGAGCTCCTCCACTCATGGGATTTTACTCTCTTTTGCAACATTTTTTCCTTCTGTTGTACAGTTTGTTTATGGCGGGGGACCACCAGATTGGCTTCCTTTTTTTTGGAGGATAGCATCTTGGTTCTGTTTGGGATAGCACGATCCATGCATTCGTGTAAGTGCTTATAAAGTGCAATTGTGTAGGATTCAGTAGTCATAACTGTATTGTCCATCACCATGGGTGTCATGAAGTTCACCACTTCTGTCTTAAAAAGCATGAAGCTGACTTTGGAGAATTTTTTTACCGTGGTTTCCTTAATGGGGGTTGGGGGGCAGGATGTGGATATTTAGGGTAATTAGCTTATGGCTGGATCGGACCAATGAGGCATTGACTTCAGGTGTGGAACACCTGTCACTCATATTGGTAATGACTAGATCTCGAATATTGTTGCCCCTGATGGGGGTGTGGATAATTTGATTCAGGCCATTGGAGTTTATGAATTCCAGAAAGTGTTGCACGAATGAGTTGGTACATGAGTAGTTTTCCCAGTTAATGGTGGGGTATTTGAAATCACCCATTATTAGGGTATTTGGTTGAACCCTAATATTTTCCAGTACATCAAGGAAAGAGGAGTGGTAATCCTGGGGCATGTTGGGGGATCTGTAGCAAGCTACAATTTGGATTGCAGTTTTGCCCAGAGTTAGTTGCACTTGGATAACCTTGGCTTCATTATGCTGAGCAACTAGCCTGGAGCTGTGGATATCCTTAATGAATATGGACACACCTCCACCTTTTGTGTTCAGGTCCATGTTACATGGCCGAAAACTGTGGTATGAGTTATAGCCTGGTAGTGCAGGGGTGCTCTCTGGAGCCTTGAACCAGGTCTCAGTCACTGCACAGATATCAATGTTCTCCATTTTAAGGAGTGCCTCGAGTGAGTGCATTTTGAGATTTAGACTTCCAGCATTGAGTAGCATCACCCTCAGTTTTTGCTTGCCTGTTCTTGTTATGGTGGTGAATTTGTTATTTAAATCTTGCCTAGAAAAGGCACTATAAGGGCAGCAAGAACCTTAGCCAGTATCCGGAATCCCAGTGGTGACAGGTGCAGGCCATCTCTGGCAAAGCATCGTAGTCTGTCGACCATATCATCCCACGCAGACAGATACTGGATCCCTTTAGAATGACACCAGAAGCTTAGCCAATTGTTGATGTCAATCATTTTGTCCTTGTACTGCGGTATCATTCTGGGTGATGGCAGAATGCTACTCAGGGATATGGTTATACCTGCCTGGGCTACAAAGATCAGAGAGCTCTTCCATGTCTCTTTTCATGTAGTCCAGGGAGGTACGTCTCAGGTCGTTCACACCAACATGGACAATGTATTTTGTGTTAATTTAATGGCTGTATTTTGAAACTGAATTTTTAACTTGTATTTCTAAACTATTTTATACCCTAAGCTATACACTATGTTTTAGACAGTGTTTTATACTCTTACAGGGTATTTGCTAGCTGTAGGTTAAGGGTTTAGAATATAATTTTCAAGGCTTTATGTGGGAGACCAGTATGCTATTACTATATTCAGGGTTTAATTTTAGTTAAGAAATAATGTTGTAGAATGCCAGGGGCAAGCTAGTTTGTTTAAAAACAGAGAGGAAGCCAAATTACTATGGGGGACAGACTAAAGGTGCTTTAGACCCAGGTAAGCAGTAAACAGTACATGGGATTACATTACAGTTTAAGGTATTAACATTAGCCAATTGTAGGTCAGACTTCAGGTAGATTATTTGTGGGGTACAGTTTTTCAGGATAGCGTCCTTCAGGCAGGAGATTCTATTAGTTAGACACTACACACTGTACCAAACTTGATTCTTGTCCTCTTCCTCTCACCTATAACAGTTACTGTCTCTAACATAAATGTTTCCCCTTCCCTCACTGTATTTTTTAACTTATCTTTCCTGCATTTTTCTGTTTTTTTGCATATCTCACTTCAACCCCTCTTTTCCTTCTGTCAGCCTGCCAACCTGCACCTGAGCAGTTTTTCAATAGTTTATAAACTATAATGAATACTAATTTTTATTGTTTTTGCATCTTGTTTCATATATCTCATGTTTTCTTGCAACTTAGTATAATAACAGAATCATCATGTCAGTGTTATATAATTACAGAATTACATTGTATTGCGCTGTTGTTTAAAATTGTATTGTAAAGCATCATCTTTCTTTCTTTTACACTTTGTACTGTTGTCTCTCATGACTATGTGGGGTAGATTTCATAAACTTCACCAAACTTGACACAATCTGTCAAGTTCCATGCAAGATTTGTGTCTAACCAAGTAATATGCGAATATGCCTCAGTCTACGAGAATACCTCAGCACATGGCAGCTATAACCAGTGATGTCAGCTAAACCACAATCATTCCTGGCAAATAAGTATTCAAGGAAAACTCGTTCATAAAGTAATATATGTATCTGCATTATCAATGCACATCTATAGAAAACATTCAAGCCCTGCAGAAATGTCAGTAATATATGGAAAGTACTAAATAAAGACAACTGTGCATCAGTTATTATGTCTGAAAAGTGAGAAATATCCACAGACATGGATATCATCATGAGACGTATGAGAACATATATAAATGCAACCATCATGCCTTCATAATTTGCAGAATCTTAATCAAGTAAAGTGAAGGGCAATCATGAACACTTCACCATGGCTAACAGTAGCTAACCATCGGTGTGGGAAATATGTGGAGAACACAAGAAAGATTCACACCCCCAAGAAAATGGGGTGATAGAAAAGCTGATATGGAGTGACAGTGAAGAGGCATAATGAAATATTAAGGTTGGGGGGAGTCAGAGAGGTATGGGCATTTTTTTTTCAGAATAGGCCCCATGTTTTTGTTTTTTGTAGAATGAAATGAATGAAGAAGACACAGAAAGAGGAGGTAGGCAAAAGAACAAATATAAACAGTATTATAAATATCACAAGAAATAATGGACAAAACACAGAAATACACATGAAGGATAGATACGGTACACAGACAACACGCATATAAACTAAACAACATGAGTGAAGGAAAAATGACAAACAGTATAGGGATGCATACTAGCTGTGGTACAATGCAATATACATATGTACCAATGTACATATTAGTGCTGAGATGTTGCAAAATGTATGGCAGGCAGACCTGAATAAATATGACCGATGGAAGCTGTATGTCGGAGAACACTAAATGGGGAGTACTGACATTGCAGTACACAACAAAAAGTAAATACAATCATCCACCAGGCTGTCAACAGTGCAAGCATAAGCCAAACAACAGCAAAGATGATCAAATCCAAGATCAGGCAAGCAGAGGAGAGACTAAAACCTCCAACCCTGCAACTGCAATGCAAACAACCCAGCACAGTGCCAAACAGCAGTACCACAGGAAAAGATTAATGTGGTCATGTAATACATGCATAGGTATATAAACCACAAACATGGGAGAAATGGGATCCATACCTCAAAGACACATTCTTTTTTTAAACACCTTTATTGAATTATCATTTGTGACATGGGTACATTTATATTTACATAAAAGTAATCAAACTGTGTTAACAAGTTAAAATTAACAAACATTATGCTTCATATATATTGCTATATATCATATAACCTAAGCAACATTACAAAATAATTCAATTCCTGCCTCCTTTTTTTAAACATGAAACATTTTTATTAAATCGTCACTTATGACATAAGCAATCATGCATTTATATAAATGAAAAGAAACAGCAGCGACACGATCCTAGTTGCAAGCATTTTACATCACAAACCATACTGACACACTCCCAGTTGAAAACATTACACAGCACTTATAATTTACCCAATTGTTTTCAGTTAAAGATTACATAGATCATTTAAGTCCTGCCTTCTCTTAAATCTCATTCTTTCCCTGTATGTTTTGTTCCTACAATCACAATTCCCATTTTTCATATACAGTTTGCTCCTACCTTTTCTAAAGATCTCAATTCCAGATGTTTTATCTCCATTATTATATTCGCTACTTCTAATAAAGTTGGTTTAGATTTTGATTTCCATTTTCTAGTAATTGCTTTTTTGGCAGCCACCATAATTAGAGACAGCAAGACCTTACCATGTCTAGGCAATTTTGATTCTGTATCACGACTCAGAGAAATCATCTCCCTCATTACACTAATCTACCCACCCTGCATCTACAACAGTGCATCTGGCAGAGGAAACCTTAAAGTCTGCAAACTCACTGTAGTCCAAGAAAATATGTTGCAAATTACCTCATTCTTCCCCATCACACCTCCAACATTTGCTATCTACCTGAGGAAAACTTTTCTGGACTCTGCTTGGGGTAAAAAAAATATCTATATAAACATTTCCAAGCAAAAATTTTAAATCTTCTAGATTTTGTTGCTGATTGGGAAACATACATATATCATCCTATTGTGAATTGCTTATCCAATCTCACTTCCCACTCCTTTCTAACCTCCTCTGATTGACTCTTATAGTTATCATGCAATATTTTATATGCTCTACTAATTATTCCTTTTCTAATGGCAGCTTCTGTTCTATATTCTACTAAAAGCTCTACCAGTGCTGGTCTTTCATTTAGGACCCCCTATTTATTTCTCTTTTTCTATACTCTGATATTTGTCCTTGATAGGGAAGGCAATCTCTAACCTGTAGTCCAAATACATTTTTGACATCTTCCCATTCTATCATCTTTGCCTCTCTACTTATTTGCTCCCAATACCTTGGTTCCTCTGCCAGTTTTCTCCAATAAATTCCAGCCCTCTCTTGCCTATTGTCTGTATCCTTAATTGCAGTCATCCCTATTAGCAGAATTTTCTTTCTCCATTCTCGTGTTGGCTTAGTTCTTTGAATACTTTCTGCTACTTTATGGATATATTTTGTATGATTACTATTATTCTCTTTAAAGGTCTACATCCAAAACCCCATTCTCTCCCTGTTTCCTGAGCTTCCCCCCTGTTTCAACATCATCCCTTTCCACTTTGAGTTTTAGTTTTCTGGTTGTGTTATGTATAGGAGCCTTAACTACTGTATAGCTCTGAAA
The DNA here is from genome assembly GCF_019279795.1 of Protopterus annectens. Lineage (NCBI taxonomy): Eukaryota > Metazoa > Chordata > Ceratodontiformes > Protopteridae > Protopterus > Protopterus annectens. Next base: position 123,379,702 of record NC_056726.1, on the reverse strand, counting down.
TACCCCTTCAAATTGGGTAATACCATTCTGCCCTGTTCTACTGGAAGAATTAGCTTATCCCATTTAACTCTTACCATCTTCCAGTCCAAGATAAAGTCCTTCAGCTCATTATTAATTGCTGTCCACAACTTCTCATCTGGTTGATAAAAATATGCCTGACCTGTGTATAAGACTAAACGGACTAAAAACATTTTGACTGCTAGTATCTTACTATCTATATCCATATAACAAAGCTTCCATTTTCTCAGTTTTTGTATTATCGTTTGTTTAGTCTCTTCCCACATATCCTTAGCTGCCACACTAGAATCATTTTTAATCCATACTCCATACTCCTTTCATTTTATCATGTCCCCATAAATAAGGATATTGCTGAACCAGAGGCAACACTTATGCTCCGGTATACAATGTAGGTGCATGACATGCACTGATATATTATAAACCAAACAGAAAGAAGGCTCATCACACATAACCACACTGATGACATGGAATATGAAGTAAATGGCTATACATATATGATTAATGAAAGCTAAGCAATAGAAGCCTATGCATAGGCAGGAAGCATACAAATATCTGGGTATTGTACAACACACAAGTACAACATAAACGGTGATGGAATCTTCTCAGTTGCCACTACCTTGTGTGCCTATGCCTTGCATGCGTCTTTTCAGGCTTGTTGGCTGTTGGTGAAGCACCCAACAAGAGGAGAAAACGCTGAGAGAAAAAAGGAGCCACTTTTGAGATTTTAAGTATTTTTCTTCTGTTTATTTGCTAAGTTTTTCTGCATAGCCACCTATTTTGAGCATTTTCTGGCTTGTTAAACTTGATTTCTGCATTAGTAACTGTATTTAGAGCACAACCTAGAGCTGTTTACTGAATTTCCTGTTTGCACTTATTTTTAAAATCGTTTTTTTCTCAAAACTTGCATTTTATCTGTCTTTGGCCTAGCACTCTTGTGTGGGGTCATTTACTGCACTGTTATAACTTGTTGATACTTGTGAACCTCTGCTATCTCTGAAAAAACAAAAAAACAAAAAAAATATTGCTTTTTTCCCACTTTTCTGAGATTTAAAAAAGTTCAGTTACAGGCTTGCTGTTCTTGAACTGTTTGTAAGTTTCTGTGAGGCCATTTTTTGCTTGGGCTAAAGGGAAGTCTCTCTGTTGATCAGTGGCAGTGAAAAACATTGAGCAGCCTGCCTGCCCCTGTGGGAGTGGTTACTGACTTGAAACTGTAGTTTTATTGGCCATTTTGGGTCATTTCCAAAACTCCTTCATCTTCATCTCTTAAAACCCTCTTTTGCGTGTTTTTACGCGTTTTTGTGCATAGCGCAACAGCGGGCAGCACCGCCTAATTGGGTTTAAACTATTCCTGGCTCCACAAAGTCTGCTCTTCACTTTTTCCCTTAGAACTCCTCTATCTCTCAATTTAAACACCATATTTTCATTCTAAGGCCCTTCACTGGTCCAATTAAGTAATCCTACAAGTTAGCACTATTAAACCATAAGCACTACTTACTCTTATACTCTCTACGATTACCCTGTCCTCTATTGGTCCATCTTAAATTCAGTTTCCCTATATTACTCTAGCATGTCCAAAGGTCAGTCAATGGTTTCCTCTCCAGTCCAGCTGGGGAATTTGGGAATTCTGAGGCAATGTTACAACTGTCTCATGTACACGGACAACCCTCTCCTCCTCCAAACAGGTTCAAATATATGTGAGAGATGCAACTCTTTAGCCAAACTGGAGGCTGAGCTCTCTCATCTCAAAACTGGTGTAACCAGTCAGGAGGAGAAGGTAACCTCACACAACACAATTCCAGTATCACATAGTCCCACCACATCAGCGAACCAAACACATAAATACACAAAAACATACTCAGAGGCTCTAAATAAAAATCTACCTAAGAAACAGAGACCTCCAAAGCAGACATCCAAGCAAACACTACCTCAAAACAAAACACACACAACACATAACCCACAAAGTCAGTGTGCCAAGCAGTCACAGCCCTTAAGGCTGAATAACACACCTGATACTCTTGTAATAGGTGACCCTATTGTCAGACACACTGACGTCCCGCTCACCAGGCTGAATAAAGAGAAGGTCACGGTGAGCTGCCTGTCGGGTGCTAGGATCCGCCACATAATGCAAGCACTCAGGTCACTCCAAAGCAAATACAAATATGACTCAGTCATTGTACATGCTGGTGTGAATCACCTGAGACGTACCTCCCTGGACTACATGAAAAGAGACATAGAGGAGCTCTCTGATCATGTAGCCCAGGCTGGTATGACCCTGACCTTGAGCAGCATCTTACCCTCACCTAGAATGATGCCACAGTACAAAGACAAAATGATCGATTTTAACAATTGGCTAAAATTTTGGTGTCATTCAAAGGGGATCCAGTGTCTGTCAGCCTGGGATGACATGCTCGACAAGCCACGTTGCTTCGCTAGGGACGGCTTGCACCTGTCACCACTGGGCTTTCGGATATTGGCAAAGGCTCTTGCCACCCCCATAGTGCCTTTTTTAGGCAAGGCTCAAAAGTCAAACCCACCCCCATAGACAGCACAAGGAACAAGAAACTAAGGGTAATGCTGCTAAACGCCAGAAGTCTTAACCTCAAGATGCACGCACTCGAAGCTCTCCTCAGTATGGAGAACATTGATATCTGTGCAGTGCAGAAACCTGATTCAAGGCTTCAGAGAGCACCCCAGCACTACCAGGCTATACCTCATATCATGCTTTTCGGCCCCAAAACCCGGACCGAACCACAAAAGGAGGGGGAGTTTCCATATTTATCAAGGATATCCACACCTCCAGGTTAGTGGCATTGCACGAAGTATCGGAGACCATCCACGTGCAACTAACAGTGGGCAAGACTGCTTTTCAGTTTATAGCATCCTACAGACCACCCTCTCAAAGTCAGGAATCCCACTCGGCTTCCCTGAAAACATTGGAGAACATGAAGATCTCTCCGAACACCATTATATTGGGCGACTCCAACTACCCAAACATTGACTGGGAGCACTACTCAAGCCCCAGCACCTTAGCCCAAAGGTTCCTGGAAATTATAAACTCAAATGCTATGGAACAACTAGTCACCACTCCCACAAGAGGGGACAACATACTAGACCTGATCATTGCCAACATGGGGACTCTATGCTCCACACCAGAAGTATATCCCTCATTGGTAAGATCAGACCATAAATTAATTTCACTGGATGTCCACATCCCGACCCCACCCCCAGCCCAGAAAACCACAGTGAAAAACTTCTCAAAAGCGAACTTCTCAATTCTCAAAACCGAAGTGGAATCCTTCAAGGCCCCAGGGCCAGTGGAAACTACGGCCCAAACTTCAGAATCCTATATAAACGCATTCTACGGACATCTCCAGGAATGCATGGATCATGCTATCCCAAACAAAACCAAGACCCAATCATCCAAAGGCAGGCGTCCAGTCTGGTGAACCCCTGCCATAAATAAACTGTACAACAGAAGGAGGAAGCTACTACATGATAGAGCAAAATCCCTAATAGGGAAGGCATCTCTGATCAGTACTAGCAAAAAATTACGATCCCTCATAAAATCCTCCCAAGGCCAGCTTCGAGAGAAAAATTGCACAGGACACCAAAGACAATCATAAGGCTTTTTTCAGTTATGTTAGAAACCTGGGATGCAACTCCCAGACTTGTTTTGAGTTGATTCTAAATGACAAAAATACACTGAACCCACAGACATCGCCAATATCCTGGCAGACAGGTTCAGTGCAAACTTGTCCACCCCCCCCCCCAAAAGAGCAAGTATCTATCCCGGCAGAGGGCTGCCTCCCAAACATCTCTGATGCTCAGGTGAAGGCTGCCCTCTCCAAAGCAAAAAACACTGCTTCCATGGGACCAGATGGCATCCCAGGTTGCGTCCTACATGAACTCCAAGAGGAACTAATCCCTCAAATAAAACAGCTATACCATCTCAGCCTCACTACAGGATATGTGCCCACAGAATGGCGTACAGCAACAGTGGTCCCACTCCACAAAGGTGGAGCCTCTATGGACCCTGGAAACTATCTCCCCATAAGCCTGACTAGCTTAGTCTGCAAGGCTATGGAGAGGATCATCATGGAGCTCATAAACAAAGACATTGGGGACCTACAGACACTAGATTCTACCCAGTTCGGCTTTGTCAAGGGCAGATCCTGTCTTTTGAACCTGGTTGACTTCTTCGAAACAGTCACCAAAGCCATAGATGAAGGGAGGGTAGTCCACACAGCCTATCTGGACCTTGCAAAGGCATTTGACACAATACCCCACTCGGGCATCAGAGATAAGCTATCCAGCTTAAATATAAACCCCTATGTCACAAGATGGGTCGTAAACTGGCTCAAAGACAGAACCCACAGAGTGAGAGTTGCTGGAGCCATGTCAGACTCGAAACCGGTCACAAGTGGCATCCCACAGGGTTCTGTCCTCGGACCACTCTTGTTCGGTATATACTTTTCCGAGGTACAGGCAAACGTGGGAGGACTATGGCTCACCAAGTTTGCAGACGACTGCAAACTGGGTGCCATAATCAACTCTCCAGCTGACACAAACATCCTTCAAAAAGGTCTCAGAGAGACAGATAACTGGTGCCAGTGCCATGGTTTAAAGCTAAATGCCAAAAAATGTATAGCCATACACTTTGGCAAAAACAATGTGCCCACAAATTACCACATAGGCGGAAACCCATTAAGTACAGAGAAAGTTATTAGTGACCTGGGGACCCAAGTTGATAGCAATCTCTCCTTTGAAAACCACATTGCCAAAGTGGTTAGAAAGACCTTCTACATAGCCCACCTCATCACGAAGGGTTTCACATCTAGATCAAGAGAGGTAATTGTGCCCCTTTATTCATCTCTCATCAGGCCCATCATAGAATACAATGCCCCTTTTGGGATGTACCTTACCCGACACCTGCAGCAATTAGAAAGACCCCAAAAGTATCTCACCAAGAGGATCAAGGGTCTCAAACAGATGCCATATGCTGCTCGGTTAAAAAAACTCCAGCTCTACTCAGTTGCATACCGCCTACTTCGAGGTGATCTATGCCTGACAGACAAAGCTATGTCAAATCCAGAATTAATGGACATGCTCCACCTCAGTAAATCTAAATCCCTTAGAGCCACATGCTCGAGGGACTTGAACCTCAACACAGAAATAAATAGAACTTGCTGGAGGGACAGGTTCATAACCCAGAGTTATCCCTTCGCTCTGGAATAGAATTCCAGTTCATGTGAGGCAGAGCACCTCACTGAATCTCTTCAAGAAGAATCTCGATAGGTGGATGGGGGATCATAGGTTTGTCCCAGGGATTACTCCCATGTCACTATTAGACAGAGGCACAGTAAACTAAACCTTAAAAAGGGCACAGTATACTCAAATCAAGGGGTGGCGTAAGTCATACAGAATCAGGCTAGGCTTATAATTGTCCCAGGGCAGATAGCCTAGTATGAACCTATGAACATATGTGTATGCTAACCATCATGGTGGCACCAGGGCATATTGTACCAGTACACCTACATTACAATGATGATACATTGCAGGAAGGTAATCATACACACAGCCATATGCCATGCATATGTGAAACATGTAGTCCCAAGCTATAAGACGAAGGGAGATAGACAGCATAGGCCAACATCAATGAGAAAATGACAGCAAGAGAAAGTAGGCACAGAATAAAGCAGGACAGCCATAGCTAAAGAGACACCATACACATGCATGTGTCCACAACACAAGATGCACTGCCAGTCCTTGCAAGGGACACTGAAACAAATGACCATGTGCATAGTAATTTGGGGTACAAATAACACAAACAACACAGTAATGTGCAATAGATAAATAGTAAATGGCATGTGTAGACAAAAAAGTAGGCTTGAATATCACATGCCCAGATATACTGCCATGCAAACATAATACATGTGGCACAACTAGAAGTAATTGATATAATTATCACAGTACATGTGTAAGACTGATCAAAGGACAGTCTTGTGCTTACAGATATATCATAGCAAAATGGAATAAGTACATATAACCAGTTACATACTATAAGGACTGTTGTGTGTTAATCATATTACAGTCATACCCACGAACATCCATGTAAATCAATGCATATGTACTGCAAATGCCTACATGTGAACATGTATGCCTTAGCTTCTATACATGTCCTAATATAAGTTATGTACAAAAAGCCTGGCTAGTGCCATAAGCAAGATACAGGCAAAAATATGAGTCATGAATGATGCTAAAGAAAATATCACTTCTGAATATCAGCAATGGACCATTGAATGTCGATGCAGACATGTTCATATATACCTGTCACAGCACTCTAAAACAACATAATACAATAATCACGAGTACATGGTAAACACAAGGATGTTATGCCAGTGATACAGCGTGACCCAACAATGTTACATGTTTGTTTGTGTCTTTTGGCTTTTCCTGGTTAGGGGTCGCCACAGCGGAACTCCGGTCTGCTAATGATTGGCAGTTGATTTTTATGTACTGGCTTGCCAGGCCTGACACACAACCTTCAACGAAGGTACGCCCATTCACACATGTCTCCATGCAGAAGATGCTCTAGCTGAGAATTGAACCAGACAGCGTCTTACTGTGAGGCGACAACGCTACCGCAGCACCACCACCGCGGGTCCTATACCCAACAATGTTACATAAAGTACAAAAATCAAGAACATGTCATCTCTCACATACAGGGCCAAAGTGTATCAGACCTGATATTATGCTGCAATGCAAGCCTAGTACTACACACCTGTACAGACTGAAGGAGTAGCATCCCTGCCAATATGGAGCAATGTATGCAATAATACCATGTGAGAATCATGTAAATAAAAATGTTAACACGTGTCATTTGCTAATGACTGTCACATTACAGCAGCCAGATAAAGTCACATATGACCAAATATGTGCATTGTTCATTATGATGTAGGTCTTTAAATCATGGCAACAATATGGGATATGTGCACAATTGTGCATAGGCCACACAAATTGGAATATGGGAAATACCATGGTGGCAGCATTACATAAATGGCTCACGCAAACAATACTTGCATTCCTGAGGAACCATCCTGATGAGGTTGAACATCACAAACTATCTCCCTAATGATCTCTTGGAAGGAGTTACACATGGCCTATGCCATGTTCTGAAAGAAGTTACTCCTGAGGACCCTCATCTGCATCTGGAACACATCTGTCACTACATCCAAGAACTGGTCCTGAAAGTCATCAGCCAGGCATGGTGGTGGACATCTTCTATGCTGAACTGCAGGAACAATGGCACATGCAGGTCCCGGTCTGATGTCATTGTCATCGTCATCGTCCCTGTCCCTGTTACTACATGTATCTACTGCTTCACAGCGTGCATTGACAGGCATCACATAACAAAACACAACTGGCCTTACAGGCAGACATCTGAAACAACTATTTATTACTGTAATGTCAGATGTGCACAAACATAGTTGTAAAGAGATTATACGATATGCAGTCAACAAAACTAAATCTTATGAAACAGGACATGTGTAAAGTTTGCGTAAGTTACATCACAGTACAGTACAGTACATTTGTTGTGCACCATTATTGTCACTAGATTTGACCCAGAAGGTTTATTTACATTTCGTATAACAAAAGACACATAGTTATAATAATTCAAGTGTAATGTCATGATTATGCAACACTGTAAATATCATCAAATATTGATGATACAAACATAAGGACATGAATAAGTCAGAATGGTCATCATATGTTTTCATTACTACTTTACATGGCATGCAGCACCCAGACTATCGTACATACTTTTGTTATTTAAACATTTACTGAAATATCAGTCTTCAGTATGCATACAGAATACACGCTTGCAGAGCACAAACATAAAAGCATATGTATACAATCATCAGAAAGTTCCAAGACAAGTATACCAAGCCAATCTAGCATGCAACACTAACACGGAGCTTGATTCCAGAACAATTGCTTCAGTAAACTTAGACCTTTAAGAGGATAATACACCCCCCTTCGTTAGTTAATGTGTAACTCATGCTTTTATGCTGAGGTGTAAATATAACATTTAAATTTCCACTATAAATTATTACCTGCAAATAATGTTTTATGTTGACATAGTATGGTTAAATATGTGTGTTAAAAATATATTGTAAGATTAACAATCAATGGAACACTTAAAATGTATATGTAAATGAGATGTATGTAAATGAGATGATCAATGCAACATGGTTAATGGGTGACATCACCATTTTATATAATCAGGAAGGAATCTGAGAGCATTTGAACAACTGAACACAGTTGCAAGTACAGTGACGGTATGTAATAGAAATTATGTTACAGCATGCATACATAACAATCTCTCAACAAATGTACCCCTGTCACCGTCAACATTAGTATTATGATTACATGTGTATTTGCACAGTTAAAATAATTTAATGATGATCTTGAACATAGTATGTAATACCTCAGACATACAATAAAATGAAGACTGGCTTGTGGCACACCAATAACAGGACATTGTGTATGAGGTAATATTTAAGAAACCATCACAGTGCAGTTCTACATCATTGCAGTTGCACCTCAAGCAATACATGTCAGTAAAAGTCTGCCAACAGCATTAAGACTGTTGAGTCAGCAGACAACCATTCAATAATAGAATAGTCAGGTTGTTCACAACATATATTTCTTCAAGAACCGCTGCCATACGTAGAAGTTTGCAACTGCCTGCTATGCAAATAGCAAGCACAGTAAAAGCAATTCATGTAAAGTGTTCAAGTCAAAAATCCGTATGCCAGTTGAACATAGCACATAACCATTGGGGGGAATTTGAATATGAAAAAATAGGAATTGTGGCTGCATGTCATCAAATCTCTTACAGTGACATCCCTCAGCTATAACAATTCTAGTTTCCAACTGTCAGAGTTTGAAAGAAAACATATGTCTACACTTGAAACACAAAAATAGCCAATAAAGGAATTAAGGGTTCAAATGCAAGATTTGAACCTACACATGTAAAGTAGATCAGAAAGCAGTAAATTAAAATAAGTAATGGATTATAAAAAAAAAAAAACTATAGTGAAATTTAAATTGTAGAAGTAACAAATGTATGCATTACTTAACATTTGCATATACATCCTTATTAACAGAAGTATACTGTCTGATATTCTAGAAGCTTTGTGAAGAATGGAGATATGCATAGTTATCTGCAGCCTAAGTGCTGTAGAAGTCAATGGACTACAGCCATAGTAGTTGTGTAAAATCTAAAAAATCTAAGTTACCAAACAACTATAGAATTCCCATATGTGATGGACAATAGTATATGAATAGCTGCCAAGAGTCTCCCTAAAACAGGCTACACTGAGATTTCAAAACACACATTGACAACCATTTATATTGCCCTATTGCTTAACCATTTGAGCTAATGAATATCACAATTCTTATAATGTTGTAAAATTCTATATTACGGAATAACAATGGAATGTGCATATATCTGCAGTATAATGTAATGTATGTGTCAGCAAATTGAGTTTAACTTTCATAGTTTGCAAAAAAACATTATTCTGTTATTGAAACAAGGATTCAAACCTATACATGTACATTATGTAGGATGACAGTTAATGACTCCACATGCAGTGCTAACCCTACAGCCATAATACAGTATAAGGATTACAGATCCACATTTCTTGTACTTGAATTGTGTTTACAAGTCTCACGCACACACCTCAGCCATGATGACCTGCATTGGACTTACATTCATTAAACTGATGAAAGAAGAAATGCATTAGAAAAGAGTGTTATAAAATTTAAACTTTAATGTTTACTAACATATGTATTACTTAGCATTTGAACATACGGAAGTATGCTTTCTGATGTTTTTTGAAGCTTTGCAGTATCGGAAAAATGCATATCGATCTGCAGCATAACAACTATAGGTGTCAGTGCACCATGGTCATTCTAGATGTATAACACTCTGAACACCTGCATATGAGATGTGCAATATGAAATGACTTACTGCTAATATTTTCTCAAAAGTTGGATACAGAGGGATTTGAATCCACAGAAAGAAAAATAACTTTTACTTTGCCACATTGTGTGACCAGTTGACCTAAGAGACATTACTACTCTACAGATTTTTTTTTAAAGCAGGTATTATGGAATAGCAATAATAACAGTGTGATTGAAATCAATATTAATACACCTGCATAATTTTTACACTGAGCAGACCTGCATAATATTTACACTGACCCAATATAGTTGCAGATAGCATCAAAATGCGTTGACACTTGAATGTTAACTTTATTGATTATAGCACATTATTCTTCCATGTAAATTACTATTATTGATACAGGTAATAATGGAATACACCTGAACCACAATGCATCACATAAACACATATGCCTACTACATGCATATATGATAATGTAAATGTTAAGGTGTGGAGTATGTAACTTACTGTAAGAATCACGTGGCTGGAATTTGACCTCTGCAATTCTCCAGTCAAGATCATCTGTGTTTTTGTAATGTAGGTCATCATATTGGTGGTAGACATGCACTCTAGTCTAGTAGATACCAGTTAACATGCAGTGCTCCCTCACAATCCAGTTCCAGATGTTGATCATCTCAAAGTTCCTGGGGCATGCTCACATCTTCTACTCATATCCAGCACAGTCAGTGAGCACCTACATCATCTTCTTATCTGTCCAGTTTGGTACATGGACTTTGCAAAGCTGCCTCTTGGTCAACATTTTTGGTATGCTTCTGGAAGTCTTTTATCAAACACTTTCAAATAAATGATGAGGTCCCACTCAATCCGTGGGTAGGAATGGTATGACCAAAATATGTATCAATATTACATTTTAAGTATGGCACATATAGGATGGTGTCAGACTACAGGAGGGCATCAGGCAAATGTTACACATATTCCTATTTATTGATACTTTTGAAACATTTGTGCTGAGGACTGTACATGTATTGAGCTATTGGTTAATATGTCAGAATTCGAGAATTTATGCAGATATTCATTAATGGAATTCCAAAACATTGAATGCTAATACACCTCATTAATTACGTGTGGCACAAATGGTACTTACCAGCTTTGTGTGCTTATCTAACTCATTTTGGGGTATCGCTGATTCAGAGTGAACTTCCAACGGTAAACTGTCACTTGCCTGCATTACTGTGGTGAAATACAATGCTATTATCACATACAGATGGTCGCTTTATGCTTGTGTGAAATAACTGAAACATGTTTTCATGCATATGTTGTTTGAAACTCTCTGCATTACAATATGTGTTACATAAAGGATAGGAGTGAATTTCAACAAGATGCATCCATATGGGTACATGTCCATTAGTGACATGGAAGTTTTCACCATGCACAGTTATATGACTACAAAAAATAGGCCTGGTGAACTAGTGATACAGATGGACTCAACACATATCTGCAGGTATTGCAGAATAACCTATAGCATCTGATGTATGTTTGCAGAGACAAACAACTTAAAGGCTTGTCTGCAAGTTGTTTGCTTGGTGACTAATTTATGGATACTTTCTAATGCTTATTCATGATATGGTTGTTGTGATTACATTCAGTGAGTTATAGGCATCATTAGGATGGCTTAATATTTACATTGTTTCTTGTGGTGATACGCAATCATGACTGCATATCAGGTCATTTTCACATGCTGCTGTTTTACTGCCTTGTTTCTGTATAAATTTCAGTAGATGTGTTGTATACCATAGCATGACAGCCACACTTGTGATGCTGTTTGAAATTGACTGTGGTAATATTTCAGATACATCCAGCATACTTGCTGTAGAATTGTTAGGTGTGTTTGGCTGGACATGTAATGGTGGCAACACTATTGTTATAGTACTTGAGTGTGGCACATCGTTGATGTGTTTGTCCCTTACTTTTCATAATATCCATGGATGGCCTGAAATTCAAACTATGCATATATGACCTGTACAAACTTGTTGAATGGATTGATAGCTGTGCACATGTATGCTGACGATGTTATCAGCTATTCAGATATGTTCTTAATGTTCATTCCAATTATTCGTACATTACAGTGGTATACACGACATGTATTGTTTTGTGTAGCTGTGCATTGTAAATGAGAGGTGAGGCACACATTTGAAATATGCTTTTAACATTGTCATCTCAATAAGTAAAGCTCTATATAATCTCAAATATTTGTATATTATCCTGTCTTCCAGAGGTCAAACTGTAACAGGAGAGAAAATTTAACACTTCAAGAAAATGAAATAATACAGGCTCTACACCTGTTCAAAAAGCTGTTTTAAATGTACCCTGGCTCTTCCCCTGGCTGGCTGCCATCTGGGATGCCTTTGTAGATCATCCTCTGTTATGGCTTGCAGTTCCCAACCTGCAACATTGCAATAAATGTCGGTTGTATTTTTTGTAAGTTAGGTTTACAGAATCTGCATGATTCCCTAGCAATTTGTTGATTATAATAGCATTAAAATTAAGCACATATGGTCACTACTGGGTGCTTTCAGAATGTTGTTGGTGAAGTACTGTGTCACATTTAATTTGCATTGGGTGCACCCATTGTGTGTTGGAATCTGGCAGGCATGCATGGAGTCCCAATTATCCTACTCTGAATAAATAAGTGATGCTGCTGTTCTAATGTCGATGGGGCTATGCAATTGAAATGCAAATTACACTTGTTGTTTACAGTGTTATCTCTGCATTGTGCAGGTAACATAGCATGCTGTAACACGTACCATGTGCGTACATGGCATAGGTCTGCTGCTGTAGCAAAAAAATAAAAATAAAGTAAGAATTGTGAATGAAAGTCCATTAATAAGAATGCTTCAGTGTTTGTGAACATCAAATATGCCTCTATATCCTGGAACACCTGCCTCAATACTTCCGAGGGTATCTGACAATCTTGGCAGGTGTTATGGTGGTAGGCCAGGAACATCATTATCTCATCTTGGTGAGCCAGCGATGGCCACCTCTAGTGGCATTCCTCTACAAAAATGGTGGAGTCTGTTGGCAGCATTGAGGATTATGTCAGAACAATTTCACTGACAGGTCTCCCTTCACTGGTTGTGTCAACTAACATCATTGATCATACTGGTGAGATCCCCTCATACTTTTTGTCTCTGCACAGTGTTGCCTATCCATCCAAGCAGTTTCTGGCCATACTGGAGCAGACCTTCTATAATAATCTCTTTCTCAAAATTGTCCTGCCTGTTTTGGTTGGATATCTGAAAGACAGGGTGATATGCACAATTCAGATTTTATATGGGGGTTCACATATTGACATATGAACATCCAAAGCATATGTCAAGTTAATGTCTCACTCCTCATGTACATGGCATAGCTATGTAAAACAATCGGTGTCATCTATATTAACATCATGTACAGATCATCATATGGAAAATAAAACATGGCTGAATAGCTGATCCATATGCCTAACATCATTATCAGCATGCATGTGCACACCTATCAATCCATTCTACATATTTGGACATGTAATAGGTGAATGGGTTCAAAGGTGTGTACTAGGCTATCAACTACTGGGGCCTTTTTCAGCCTAGCCATGCATCCCAAATCTCTGGAAAGTTCTGGTACCATTGGTAAGTATAAGCAGGGTTTTGGGAAATTAAACATTTGCAAGCAGGGACATGGAAGATGTGGCATTTACAGGTTGTCTGTGTCCATTAGAGACATAGCTCTCAAACCAGGGATGAATTTCATGTTCTCCATCCAATTGTCCAAGTTACACTTGAATTGGATTAGTGAGGAACCTTTATGAATGTTACAAATGTTACAAAGAGGATCATAGGCCTTAAATACTTGTCCTATATGGACAGACTCAAAAAACTCCAACTATTCTCTGTCTCATATCGCCTACTTAGAGGTGATCTCTGCTTGACTTACAAAGCCATGTCTGACCCAGCTCTGTTAGAAATGCTACATCTAAAGAAATGCCAATCCCTCCACACTACATGCTCCAGAGACCTCAACCTCATTACCACAAACAACAGAACAAGCTGGAGGGACAGGTTCATAACCCAGAGATTGTCCATGCTATGGAATAGGCTTCCCATACATGTGAGGTGGAATGCCTCACTGGTCCTCTTCAAGAGAAATCTTGATGAGTGGATGGGAAACAGAAAATTCAACCTGGGAATAATTCCAGTGGCTCTACTTTTCAGAGGCTCTGGGAACTAAGGTCGGGTGGCACAATGCCAGGGTAATCCTATGGGCTAGGCTTGTAAAAGACTCCAGGGCCATTAGCCTAGTACACAGCTATGAACCTATGAATTGTTGGATGTGCCCAGTTAGGTACATACCAAAGGGGGCATTACACTCAAAGATAGGTATGATGATTGCCAAATACAGTGGAACAATGACTTCCTTCATGGCATAGAGGTGTGATTTGAACCCATGCCAGTGGATATTTTGTTAAGTAAGGGCCAAATACATAAACAATGTGTCATAACTTCAAAAGTACTAAAATGGTTTGCCACAGTTATATGCACATACAGCTACATATATCAGTTCTACCTCAAGTATATGGAATGCATCAGAGATGTTTTAGCAGTCAGTGTCAGAGAGTAGTACAAATGTGATCTTTATGATATGTTAAACAATATAACTATTGAAAATGTTACAACAATACAGCAGAACCAGAGCAGCTTATGAAAATAACAAGTTATGCAGTCATGGCAAGATGTGACAACAACAAATAATGTAAATGCTAAGCTATGCTGATATTCTCCAATCCCACTGAATGTTATCACAGTTACAATTGTATACATAAGCATCAGAGAATATCTGTAAATCAGGCCCTGAATGTACAGCTTGTGGGCAACCCTGTAAATTCTTGTTATCTGCAAACCTCCTTCAGACTGAACCCCTTCCTTTATGTAACTGACATATTGTAATGCAGAGAACTTCACATAAAATATACATGAAATATGTGTTAGAGGTTTTACACAGAACACTATGAACATAGGAGATGATAATAAGCAATATATTCCACAAAAGCAATTCTTTGTGAAGATAGTATTCAGGCAGCTATATCTCAAAGTGAGGTTATCTATACACGTACACCATTTAAGTACCAGCTGTGCCATACATAATTAACGAGGTTCATTAACATTCAGTATTTTGGAATCCTATTATCCAACCTTTGGAATCCTATTAGCCAACATCCTTGTAAGTTCTCAAATCTCGAATACCTTGGTGTAACTGTGTATTACTCAGTGCAAATGCCCAATAGGTATCGATAAATGGGAATATATGTAACGTGTGGTCGATCTCCACAAATAGTCTGCTACCAGCCTGTATGCTCCAATTTTAAAAAGTGATATTCATACATTTTATTATCACACCATTGCTACATTTCAACTGTGTGACCTTGGTGAACATTTTTTGGAAGGTGTTTTTCCACAAGTTTAATGGCAGCTGAGAAAAGGCTGTGGCATGCCTGGGTGACCAAATGGACTGACAGCAAAATTTTGCAAATACTAGCCATTTGCTGAACATGGGAGGTGGATGTGAGCATGATTGAGGAACTTTAGACACATCAACATTTGGAAGCAGATTGTGAGGGAACACCAAAGACAAACAGGGATATTCAGGATAGGCACGTAGGTCCGACACCAATACAGTGATCCTTACCATAGAGACTGGGATGACTTACAGAACAGGAAAGCAGAGATTTGACACCAGGTCCCCTGACACCTAAGTAAGTGCCCAAATCCACACCTTAACACCTACTACTTACTGTTAGCATTTACTGACCACATATGTTGTTATATGAACTAAGGTCTATTGTTATTGCATATGGATATGATTGTAATTAAAATGCTAAATTAAAAATATGACAGATGCTTAACTGTGCATACTGCAGGCATACACAAACCAGCTTAGCCAAATGTGCAGGTGTGTAGGATATGAAATAATGCAAGTATTCTATAGATCCCAATTAAACTGCTAGTCATTTACAGATTTTCAATCATGAAAAGTGATGTGATGTGCATTAGCTCAACTTGCTGAGTAATGTATCCATAAGTTTGTATCCCACTAATTCAGTGGTATACGCAAAATGTATTAAAAAGGCATTGTGGTTTTCTTAAATCCATATTGATATATTGTAAGGTTGTTTACTGACTCAAGGAATTAACTTTATAGTCTTTTTATTCTCAGAGTGCATTAAGGCCTACAGCTCATAGGCTGGTGATAACTACAGATTTGTGTGTGTGCGTGCATGCGTGTGTGCGCGCACGCGCGCGTGCGTGTGTGTGTGTGCGTGTGTGTTTGTGTGTGTGCGTGTGTGTGTGTGTGTGTGTGTGGTACACTAACCACTTGTGAGCCATTTTAGGCCTAGCAAATTAACACATGTGAGAATCAAAATCTGAACCTTGGGTTTGTAAGGTAAACACCTTAACCATTATACCAAAATGCTACCTCCCACATTTGTGCACAAATCCAATATTGTGGTCATGCTTGTAGGCTGTACCTTCTGATGCACATTTCACAATTCATTTCATTCGGAGCAATAGATTGTTGCTGATGTATGGCAGTTGTTACAACAGAACACTGCTTATATCACCATTTTGTCACGTTCTTATCAGATGATGACATACCTGCAGACAGTGTTACAGATGGCAGGACAGTTATTCCTGTACTTTGACTTACCTGTTTTGCACGCAGTGCACTGTGACAATGTTACTGCAGAAATAGTCTGCCCTTTTCTGTGGCAGATATGAATGTCACAGATGGTATTCTGCCAGTGCGGCGCACTTGTCTTGCTGGCAGAGTTCACATGTATACATAGCCATTTTTCAGCATTAGAATTGTGATACATTACACATTTTACATTTTGTAACATTCCACACATAACAATGTATCGCCATTCTCCTGAGACTAATTTTAAATGGTTGATATATGTGCATATTTTGCACAACCTTAGTTATGTTTTGGTTTTGTATACCTATTTACATATATGGCATGCCTGTTTATATGCTCCTATAATGATCTTTTTGGGTCAAGAGTTCCACTGGCACTACACTCTTGTGTGTGATGTTTAATGACTAATCGTGCGCCATGCAGTACAGTGTTTTATTTTACCAATGTAATGTATGTCTCTGTTGGGCAAATATCCATAGCCTATCACATTGCCATTGTTCAGTAGACTGAAATACCACTTACCCGAAACCCAAATAACCGAGATGAAAAGCCTGACAGCATGAGAACACCAATATCCATGAATACTGACTTACCACTCCAGGTAAGTAAACATTTGGCTATATTTAAAAACAAATGAAACGGAACAAAAGCAAACCCACCAATGTGGGGTGCTCCCTCCCCACTCCCCCACACCCTCCTAACTAAATATACCAACTCTGAGATCGCACTACAGCAGGGTAAAGGGCAAAGTTTGACAGGGTGGCCAAGCACTTACTTACCTGGTGAGTCAGTGTTCCGGGAAGTCGGTGTTCTCGTGCTGTCACCCTTTTCATCTCAGTTATCTGAATTTAGGGTAAGTGGTACTTCAGTCTACTGAAGCAGACCCATGTGTGTGTGTGTGTGTGTGCGTGTGTGTGCGTGTGTGTGTGTGTGTGTGTGTGTGTGTGTGTGTGTGTGTGTGTGTAAATATATATATATATATATATAATATATATATATATATATATATATATATATATATATATATATATATATATATATATATATATATATATATATATATATCTATATATAGTTATAGTTGCATATTATAATGCTATAAGTGTGAAAATCATACCAGTAGGAGGGCAAACCCAAAGGAATACTAAGAGGGGGTATGGATAGGGGACAAGTCAGGAAATGAAGCAGACAACTGCTGATGGCATATGTTGCACCATGCATGAGGATTGCATGTGAATGTAATAACGTAGTTCTTAAAGTTAAAAATGCATGTTTCTTAACATTACATTTTGCAAGCTTCCTCACAGTAAGATCAAGTGCATGTCCTGTTCTATTTCTAAATGTACTTAGCTTTTAAGAAGCCGGTTATATGTGAACATATCGTGACATTGGTGAACTACCATCATAACTGGCAAGTCACTGATGTGCTTTGCAATTCAGGCACAGTGAATGAAGAAGGCAAAACTCAGAAATGTATCTGATCTGTACTTTCACAAACAAGTCACAGTAGTAGACTGTCTTAAGACCCATAAGCATTTTGTGCATATTGCATCCAAATGTGATCTATTTCCAGACTATACTTTTTAAAAATATTCTTTGAAAAATATAAGACAGCATAAATTAAATATTGATATTTAATGCTACATTTTCCGATTTTCAATTATAGTTTCTATAAACTTACAAAAGTGTTTGGAATTCCTTCAAATAGAGGGCAACACTGATTTGCCAAAACAGTACTTCATTGTGAAGAATAAGGGGTCATAGCTTAAGATTTTGTGAAAGGCACAGCTATTTTTTAATCTGAGCTTTAATGTGCACAATCACTGGCTGCCCTTATTGAAACTTACACTTCATTTTAAATGCATATTTTATCACCTCTAAATGTAAGAGCAAAATAGTTTTACTTTTGAAATAGCATTCAAGTACATACAGTACTTTTTCATTAATATGAACATTATGAAATACCTTGGTCAAAAAAAAAATCTGTTTAATGACTTTTTTCACAAAGGTAATACCAGACTCCCAATGGTAATTTAACTATATGTTTATGCTTTTCATAAATTAATATTGCATCAGAAGCCAATGTAATAAAAATAAATTATGAATTTCAAATATATAACTCCTATGAATGGCTAGTGTTTACATTAAAGGTAGAAACAAGTCAGCAGTACTTCAGGGAGTCAAACTTCCTGTCAAGCTACTGGAAGAGGTCAAGGGCAGCAGATAAATTATTTTCCTTTTACAGAACTTTAAATATAATAACTGCTTTAAATGATCTTTTAACATCTGCACCTATGACTACCAATATGCATAACATGCATTTAGGAAATACATTAAAGATTATTTTTTTGTGCTGTGCAAATCTATGTTCCTCATTTTAAAAGCCGAGATAAACCAATTTGATATGTGTGTGTACGTGTGTGCGTGTGTGTGTGCGTGCGTGCGCGTGCACGTGTGTGTGTGTGTGTGTGTGTGTGTGTGTGTGTGTGTGTGTGTGTGTGTGTGTGTACAAAATGATTTGCACAGTAACTTGCGATCTCTTTTCTTAATAAATAATGTAATTTACTGACTTTGCCATTTGATACCAGTTTTCTGGAAGATTATTCCAACGTGTTCTGTTTATCACATGCTTTGCACAATATGGAAATGAAAGGTATAGTAGTATACTGAAGCAGTGTAGGAAATGGATATAGATCATCTTTCTTTCACTACTTTAATAATTTTAACAGTAAGATCATGTGCAAGTGATACACTTTGGACAGATTCCCCAAGTCAAAGAATAATTAAGAATATGTTCCTTCTGTTTAGATGAATGGTCATATGTAAACGATAAATACTTAAACAGAGCTGATCCTAAATTGAGGATTTGAAAGATTTAATGCTTGCTGAACCTGTACTGAAATCAGCTGAGTTTTTCATTATGATGCTTCTGATAACCATGGGAGTGGGAAGTCTACTTGAGATAAACAGAAATAAGTTGCAGTTTTAGATAATGACAGATATATGACACCGATTTTAAGTGAGTATGTTATAAACTTAGCCAACACATTTATGATCAGCTTTTTTCAGAATCAGCAAATGATTCAAATGAGCATTTTCACTTGTTCCAAAATGCATATACACCATTCAGTCATTTATTCTTCAGTTCATTCATTTAATATTTCATTCATTCATTCCTCTCTTCATTCCTTCATTTATTCTTTCATCCTCCAGTAACTGCTTTTATCCAATGTAGGGCTGTAAGTAGGCCGGCAAGAGTCTATACTTGCAAAAGACTCACTTACACACACACACACACACACACACACACACACACACACACACACACACACACACACACACACACACACACACACAGCCTTACTCTTACGCAGCATGCCCACATACACAGCTATGGGCAAGTTGGATAAGTTTGTTTTTCTTTCTTTTTTTTTTTTTTTGTTTATCTATTCGTTGACTAGCTTAGCCCAGTAGAGAAAGTGCACCATATCAGGGCAACCCATGAGCACTGTCTGGTTAAGTTACATGCTCAGAGTCACACAGTAGACAAATAAAGATAGAAGAAGTCAAAATATGTACCCTGTACACAGTAAGCAACTCATTAACAGATCAAGGCTTTAGTCCTTCTGTACTAACTGCCAGACAGTCATGAATTTACCTGAAGTGTATCTTTGGGATGTGGGAGGAAATCAAAGCACCATGTGGAAACCCGCATGGGCACAGGATGGATGCACACTCTACAGAGAAATGATCCTAGCTTGGAATTAAACCAGAGAATCACGCATGGTCAGGAAGCAACACATAATGGGCTGTTGTGTGTATAATTCAGCAGACTGAAAACTGGGCCATTTGACAAAAAACATGCATTGGATAATTTCTGAACCACTGCAGATTTTTTTTTTATTACTATTGTGCAAAATGTAATACTACAATGATGATTAAATAGGTAGCAAGTTTGGCATAATATATGTCAGTTTTCATTCACTATACATAGGCATGACTCATTTATTCTAACTACTTTTCACTAAAAATAATATTTTTGAAAAAAATCATTAAATACACATTTTTTAAGGTAAACACATTTAGTTGGCTCACAATTCATAGAAAACTGTAAAAGGTTACAAGCAATCACTGATGGTGTGGTTTAGGATCTTAGGATCACAGGAATTGCATGCAAATTAGTGTACAGTATCATTCATACCTTACCTATGCCCGATCTCATGCTGTACCTTCATGTCTAGAAGGTTATGTTTGTTTGTCAGCAGTGATTCACTATGTAAGGAGTTTTCTCTTTTCACAACAGTCATATGTTTAAGTAGGAGCATGAAGGGTGGAGGTGTGCTACCCCCTTGCAAAAAAAAAAAAAAAAAAGGAAAAACAAAAAGAAAAAAATGAGGTAAATTTGTTGCTTCTGAAATTTTCTATGAAATGTGATTCACTGATGTCTGTTTTTAATGAAATGTGTCTTAAATCATCTGTTCAGTGAGTTGCGATTCAATGAAAGTGGTATTTAGATCAAATGTTATACACTAATATATAAACACACACACACACGGATTTACTATTCTTCCATGCAGGACTAGCTTAGTCCTGCACAGAAGCAGCCATTTAGGAGCAGGATGGCAGAGCTCCATGCATATTAATGAAGGCACGCTGCCTGAGCTCCTAATCTTACACGGACTGTGTAGGAGTGCAAGGGGCATGTCTGAGAGCAAAGCTCACAGAGTATACATGCCCCCGCAATGAAGAACAGCAGAAAGGCCAAAGGAATGAACGAGACCGCTCATAGGTGTCCGCATATCCCCAGCACCATTCCCCCATGCGTACAACAGCAATAGTAAATACATATAAAATAAACAAACCCTTTTTTTTATGAACGCGATTAAAGCTAACCGTAGGTGCATGGGTGTGCCCATCGCTTAGCTATGGTTAATGCAGCTTAAATGGCTGAAGAGGGTAATGAGGAAGATATATGCAAATGGTGCTGTATAGCAATAGTGTAGTGGGCAGCGCATTTAACTTCTGAGCAGGCATTCCCGGTTCAAGTCCCACTGCAGCACTTTCCATGTTAAATCAGTTTATGACCATTTTTTTGCTGTATAACCTACTAAATAACATTTAAATGTGAACTGGCATACTGCATTAAATGCACATGTGAGATGTCAGTGTCATAATTTTGCAAAGTCCCCAGATAAGCACATGTGCCCCGTACAGTATATGTACACAGGAATCATGGATACAAATGGAAGGTAAAATGTGTAATGAATGACAACTTCATATAGCTTCCAAATCCCCCACCTTTCCAAGAACCATTAGATATTACTGTCTAAATTAGTGCAGTTGTAAGTGGGAGTAAGCACTGGTAAGCAAATGTAAGCACCAATAACCAGTAGTAAGCATATTTAAGCACTAGTAAGCATGTTTAAGTCCATTTACGTGGGGGTAAGCAGTGCACACACAGGTTAAGAAATTTTGAAGCTAACTCTCTGTAAGCATAAGTAACCGAAGGTTAGCATTGCTTACCCTCATGTAAACCCATACAAACCCACTAACAACTGCTCAAAAGTGCCTTAATTACTCTGCATCCAACTGCTCTTATTCTGCCCAGCCTCAAAATAAACAGCCTTGCAGGTCTTGAATCCAGGACCCTATACACTATAATCACAGAGGTTAAGCAACAAGCCACCACACCAGTACAGAAAAATGAGGTATCACCAAACAAGTCCTCACTATAGTAAAATCAAACTGAACATGTGAAAGGAATCAGTATGCAGTCATAGGTTCATAGGTTCATACTAGGCTATCTGCCCTAGGGCATTTATAAGCCTAGCCAGAATGTGTTTGGCTTTCGCCACCCATTTTAAATTAATTTTGCTATGCCCTTTTTTGAGGTTAGTATACTGTGCCTCTGTCTAACAGTGACACAGAAGTGATACCCGGGGTAAACCTACGATCTCCTATCCACTCATCAAGATTCCTCTTGAAGAGAGTCAATGAGGGACTCTGCCTAATCTGGACTGGGATTTTATTCCAGAGTAAAGGGAGCCTCTGGGTTATGAATCTGTCCCTCCAGCATGTCCTATTTATTTCGGTGCTGAGGTTCAAGTCTCTTGAGCATGTAGCTCGATGGGATTTGGATTTTCTGAGGTGCAGCATGTCCATTAATTCCGGATTGGACATGGCTTTATACGTCAGGCACAGATCGCCTCTGAACAGGCGGTATGCCACTGAGTAGAGCTGGAGTTTCTTTAATCGGGTAACATATGGCATCTGTTTGAGCCCTTTGATCCTCTTGGTGAGGTACTTTTGGGGTCTTTCCAGTTGCTGCAGGTGTCTGGTAAGGAACATTCCAAAAGGGGCATTGTACTCAATTATGGGCCTGATGAGGGATGAGTAAAGAGGCACGATGACCTCCCCTGATCTAGATGTGAATCCCTTCATGATTAGGTGGGCTATATAAAATGTTTTTCTAACCACTTTGGCCACGTGGTTGTCAAATGAGAGATTGCTATCAACTTGGGTCCCCAGGTCCCTAATTATTTCTTCTGTACTTAATGGATTACCACCTATGTGGTAATTTGTGGGCACTTTGTTTTTGCCAAAGGGGATGACTATACACTTTTTAGCGTTTAGCTTGAGGCCATGGCTCTGGCACGAGTTGTCTGTTTCTATGAGGCCCTTTTGGAGGATGCTTGTGTCGGCTGGAGAGTCAATTATGGTGCCCAGTTTCAATCATCTGCGAACTTGGTCAGCCGCAGTCCTTCCATGTTGGCCTGTACCTCCGAGAAATATATACCGAACAAGAGAGATCCCAGGACTGAGCCTTGTGGGACGCCACTTGTAACTGGTTTGGAGTCTGACATGGCTCCAGCAATTCTAACCATGTGGGTTCTGAACTTGAGCCAGTTTGCAACCCATCTAGTGACATAGAGGTTTATATTTAAGCTGGTGAGCTTATCTATAATGCCTGAGTGGGGTATTGTATCGAAGGCTTTTGCGAGGTCCAGGTAGGCTGTGTGGACCACCTTCCCCTCGTCAATGGCCTTGGTGACTGTTTCAAAGAAATCAACCAGGTTTAAGAGGCAGGATCTGCCCTTAACAAAGCCAAACTGGGTAGGATCCAGTGTCTGTAGGTCCCCAATATCTTTATTTATGACGTCCATGATGATCCTTTCCATACCTTTGCAGACCAAGCTAGTCAGGCTTATGGGGTGATAGTTTCCAGGATCCGTTGAGGCACCACCTTTGTGGAGAGGGACCACAGTTGCTGTACGCCACTCTTTGGGTACATATCCTGTAGTAAGGCTGAGATTGAACAGTAGTTTTATGTTTGGGTTTAGCTCTTCTTGGAGTTCATGTAGGACGCAGCCCAGGACACTGTCTGGTCCCATTGATGCTGTGTTTTATGCTTTGGAGAGGGCGGCTCTTACCTGAGCATCTGAGATGTCAGGGGGGCAGCACTCTGCTGCGATAGATATTTGCCCTTTTGGTGGGGAGGCGAGGGTTTGCACTGAACCTGTCAGCTAGGATGTTGGCAATGTCTGTGGGTTCGGTGTATTTTTTGTCATTTTGGACTAATTCTGAGCATTTGAGTTTTTTGCTAATACTGATCAGAGATGCCTTCCCTTTTTTTGGAATTTTTCTCTATCATTTAGTAGCTTCCTCCTTCTATTGTATAGTTTGTTTATGGCTGGGGTCCACCAGACAGGACGTCTGCCTTTGGAGGATTGGGTCTTGGTTTTATTTGGGATCACATGATCCATGCATTCCTGAAGGTGTTCATAGAATGCATTTATAAAGGATTCTGCGGTCTGGGCCATATTTTCCACAGGCCCGGGAGCTTTGAAGGATTCCACCTCAGTTTTGAGGAGTGTGAAATTTGCTTTAGAGAAGTTTTTCACTGTGGTTTTCTGGGCAGGGGGTGGTGTCGGGATGTGAATATCCAGTGAGATTAGTTTATGGTCTGATCTTACCAGTGAGGGATACACTTCTGGTCTGGAGCATAGAGTCCCCATGTTGGTGATGATCAGGTCCAGTATGTTTTCCCCTCTTGTGGGAGTGGTAACAAGTTGTTCCATAGCATTTGAGTTTATAAATTCTAGGAACCTTTGGGCTAGGGTGTTGGAGCTAGAGTATGCTCCCAGTCTATGTTTGGGTAGGTGAAGTTGCCCAATATAATGTTGTTTGGAGAGACCTTCATATTTTCCAGTGTTCTCAGGAAGGCCGAGTGGGGTTCCTGGGTTAGGGAGGGTGGTCTGTAGAAGGTTATAAACTGGAAGGCAGTTTTACCCTCTGTTAGTTGCACATGGATAGTCTCTGATGCTTCATGCTGTGCCACCAACCTGGAGGTGTGGGTATCTTTGATGAATATTGATACTCCCCCTCCTTTTGTGGGTCGGTCCAAGTTTTGGGGCCGAAAAGCATGGTATGAGGTATAACCTGGTAGTGCTGGGGTGCTCTCGGGAGCCTTGAACCAGGTTTCTGTTACTGCACAGATATCGATGTTCTCCATGCTAAGGAGAGTTTTCAGTGCATGCATCTTGAGGTTTAGACTTCTGGCGTTGAGTAGCATTACTCTTAGTTTCTTATCCCTTGTGATACCTATGGAGGTGGGTTTGTCTTTTGAGCCTTGCCTAAAAAAGGCACTATGGGGGTAACAAGAGCCTTTGCCAATATCCGAAAACCCAGGGGTGACAGGTGCAAGCAGTCCCAAGCGAAGCATCGTGGCTTGTCGAGCATGTCATCCCAGGCTGACAGGCATTGGATCCCCTTTGAATGACACCAATACTTAAGCCAATTGTTGAAATTGATCATCTTGTCTTCATATTGTGGCATCATTCTTGTTTCTATAAGTTCTATAACCCACTCCATAACATAAATATGTGAACTGGAGTACAGCAGTAAGCCCGGAAGTGAGGTGTAATTGTAATAGAGTGTTGAAGTCCCCAATAAAATACAAGGAAGCTTAGGAAGTGTAAGCAATGTGTAGGCCAGCTAACTCAATGTGCCCAGTGTAATACCCCTTTAAACAAAGCCAACCTTAGGTAACCAGGTTTGCCCATAGCCTAGCCTTTTCAAAATCATCCAATCACGGTACAATATGAGAAATTAGCCCTATTTAAACCCAACAGGTGGGAATACATCTCATAACAGGTTGTAGCTTTTCCTTGCAGGCACCATGTCAGGAAGGGGAGAGGGAGTGCACTTTCAAGAGTAGCACTGGTGCATCCAGGAGTCCAGAGTCATGGCAGGACCCCTTGTCAAAGACCATGAGCAGAGACTGCTGCAAGGGCCAGTACCAGGGTTCCCAATATAAGGCCAAAGCCTAGGACTGTCTTGCCCATGACCACACCAGAGCCACTGGCATACCCCGAACTGGTGAGCAGGTCAGGCATCACTATGCCGACCTGAAGTGGTGTAAGGGGGACCTCTTGGAACAGCGGATCCAAGAGGCTAGAACTGCAGGGGATGTCCCAGCTGTGTGTAAGTATCACTCCACTATGTGTGTAATAATTGCCAACTCATATATATCATGGATAGGTATGGCTAAATATTCCTCTTATGTCCTGCACAGCTGCAAGTGAGCAGGCCACAAACCAAGAGGCCCATGGAAGTCACCTGGAGAGGTTGCGACATGAGGCAGGTCAATAATACTCTTGCATGTACTGTCATAGGAAATAGATCTAAATGTATTAGTACATTAATTTCCTGTATAAAACCTGTATTGTTTAAGGCAAGTACTGCATACACCGAAGAATATGGCAGATAGAATCTCATATAGTTTGTATGTAAATAAAAGCATAATAGCCTGACAATAAAGGTCTAACTGCTGGACTGCATGTGTATACTCTGGTATCATATGGTAATGTAGATTTGCAATCACGTAATAGTACTGTTGTATTAAGCACTGTTAGCAACACTGTGCACTATAAATAGAATGTGTTGGAATGCCTGTATATGACTGTTGTAATCCCCAGAGGCCATTTAGTACAATTGAGAGACACATAGACAGAAAAGATGGAAAAGGCAGACAACAAAACTTGAATAGCAGATACAGCTGAGATGTCAACTGTTGTAATTTTAGCACACACAGCCATGGTTGGAATCCTGGCAGTGGTAGTAGTCTGCATACAGAATCATACCCTACAACTGTACAGATATGTCCAGAATGTCCAGTAAAGTGGCCCATATCTGTTTCCTGTCAACCTGTCTCCCTGGGAAATCAGTGGGATGATCTCAGATGTATTTATTTATTTTATTTATTTACATTTGTTGACCGGGAGTGTTCAATTGGACGTAGGTCCATTTTCAGTGGAGGCCTGGGGAGAAAAGCTCCACAGTTAAAATAAACAGACAGTAGTTACATTGGATTACATAGCGATTAACAATTTAACATAGCAATTACTTACAACATATTTACAGATGAAGAACATAGTACATCAGCAGACAACTAGAATCTTTACCTGTGAAGTACATAACATACATTAACAAGTGTTACAATGAGAAGTTCCTGCTGTATAATAAGTACTAGGCTTGTGAGCATCTGAGCTTGCTATAATCAAGGTTGTTAGTGAAGTGGAAAGAAAGGTAGTGGTTGGAGGGGGTGGGTGATATTAGAGTGGGAGTTGCAAGGGCATAGCCAGCATGCTTTTAGGTCTGCTTTTAGTAAAGTTTTGAAGTGAGTGCATGATGGTACGGAGGTAATTGTGGGTGGAAGGGAGTTCCATAGTTTGGCTATGGTGCAAGAGAATAGTGCTTCACCAGCAGAGTTATTGGCTTTAGTGATCTGCAAGTGATTTTTGTTGCTGGATCTTAGTGGTCTGGTAGTGCGATAGGGTTGGAGTAGATTATGGAGGGATGGGACATTTAGTAGATGGTTTACTAGTTTGTGGGCGAGTGAGAGTTGATACCACTGAAGGAGGTGAGGGAGTTCAAGCCAGCCAAGTTCAGCAAGTGAGAGACAGTGGTGACTATGGTAGGATGCCCCTGTAGTGAATTTGGCGATTTTGTTGTAGCAGGTCTCTAGCTTGTTTAGATTGCATTGCCTTAGGTTGGTATATATTGGAGAGGCATAAAGTAGGGTGGAGATAAGGTGGGAATTTGCTACTGAAATATTTGCTGCTTTGGTGAGAAATTGCTTATTTCTGTATAACACTCCTAGTTTTTTGTGGACTTTTTTACGGTCATGGATATGTGAATGTCACATTTTAGTTTATTGTCTATTTCCACTCCTAGCAATTTGGTGTGTTCAGTTGGGTATATAGTGGTGTTGTCTTTTGCTGTGATGTTAAAGTGAGAGTTGTTTAGAGTATGTTTGGTGGGTTGGAAGATGAGTAGTTTAGTTTTGTTTGGGTTGAGTATTAATTGGGCATCAGATAACCAAGTTTCAACAGAGGAAAAGGCTTCCTGTGTGACTTTTTGTAGTCTGGGTAGGGACTGGGCTGAGCAGATGATGGTTGAGTCATCTGCGTATTGTATGAGTGTGCCATGTTTGGTGGCAGAGGCTAGATTATTGGTGTAAACAGAGAAGAGTAGGGGTCCAAGGATGGATCCTTGAGGAACCCCTATGGAGACAGGTAGTTGGGGAGATATGTCATTCTGCCATACAACGGATTGTTGGCGGTCAGACAGGTAACTCTGAAGCCAGTTGGTGACTGATTGAGCGAAGGATAGGTTATTGAGGACAGAGATAAGTTGTTTGTGTGGGGCCATGTCAAATGCTTTAGATAGGTCTAGGAAAGTAGCAGAGGAGAGATAGCCATTGTTTTTATGCTGAAGGATAGTGTTAGTAAAGGATAGTAAGGCAGTGTTGGTGCTATGGTTTGGTCGGAAACCATGCTGAGTACTCGAAAGGAGGTTGTTAGTAAGGATGTAGTCTGAGACCTGAGAGTGAGAATGTATAGGCAGCAAACAGGAAATACATCTGATTGACACACATCTATGAGATCAAAGCTGGCACACTAGCAACTCCCCTAAAACCTTATGAGAGTAAGGCACCACGTATGTCCCATTTACACCCCCATGTTGTCAAGCTGTGGCCAGACTGTGTACAGTAACAGAGTGAGATGTATGTGCATAATAGTAATATGGACTCTGATACTGTGTGTGACAACATTCTCCCACAGGTCTGTCAGATATCAACACTGTGCCCAGAAATACAAGAATTATACCCTGTACTACTATTGTTTACTTTGGTATTGTATGGCATTGTGACTGATGCAGTTGTTCTGAATAATAAGGTATTACTCATCACTGTCACCCACACTGTCCTACAAAATATAACTGTCTAGGAAATCCTGCATAAGAGTGTTGTAGTACAAGTTCAGAATGCAAAATCACAGGAGAATTATAAGACAGAAAGCAGATAGGAGATATACAGCAATATCTATATAGCACACACAACTCTGATGGACAGTGTTTAAGTTGTAGCAGACACAGCCTTGGTCTGAATCCTGGAAGTGGAAGTAGGCTGCATACAGAATCATACCCCACAACTGTACAGATAAGACCAGAATGTCAAGTATATGGGCCCATATCTCTGCCTGTCACCCTGTCCCCCTGGGAAGGCTGTGGGATGATTCCAGATGTTTAGGCAGCAAACAGGGTATACAACTGATTGTCACACATCTATGAGAACAAAGCTGTCACTCTAGCAACTCCCAAAACTGTTATGAGAGTAATAAGCCAAGTATGCCCTAACTACACCCCCATGTTGTCACGCTGTGACCAGAGTGTGTACAGTAACAGAGTGAGATGTATGTGCATAATACTAATGTGTAATCTGGAACTTTGTGTGGCAACATTCAGGTAGTGCTAATAAACATTGCTCCCACAGGTACATCGGATACAAACACTGTGCTGAGAAATAAAAATATTGATACCCTGTACTGGTACTGTTTACTCTGGTATTGTATGGAATTGTGAGTGTTGTAGTTGCTCTGAATAATAAAGTATCACTGATCACTGTCACCCACACTGTACTACTTAATATAAATGTCTAGGAAAGCATGTATATGTGAGTGGTAAGTCACTAAAGGTTGATGAGGGCAATAGGCTTGATATGTCCTGGTACACCTGCATGTGGTCAAGACATGAGCAGAATCTGTGCAGAAACAGTTGGATAGCTATGTGCACAACATCAACCCAGAATCTGGGAGTATGTGTAGAAACAGTTAGTGTTAACAGACATTCCCTCCACAGGTATACCAGGTAAGAGGTGTATACTGCAGGTAGAACCAGTTTGTGTATAATGATGATGACAGCCATATCATGGTCCAATCTAAGGCTATAGGGTAGTGTAGTAATACTTGTAAGGTACAGATAACAGCACTGACTAGGAAAGTAATGTGGACTACAAGAATATATTAGTTGCTAAATGACATCTCCCCTCCCACCATATCTGCAACAATAAAATACATGACTCCGCTCTTTTGATTATGTCCTATTGGTTGATATATATTTAAATTTGTTTTCATGCATGTGCCATATTGAATTATTCCAACATTGGTGATATGGTGCCATCAATGTACCTGCATGCTGTTGCTATTACCAATGTGGTCCCATATATGCATGTGTTCTGTTTGCTATGCAACTGTTCCATATCTGGTGTCTGGGTTAATGGGAATATCTATGCATGCTGTTATACCTAACCCTGGAATGTGTTGACAATTACTAACCAACATATGATGATAAAATCTAAACACTATAGCATGTTTGGGAAGGCCAGTCGCAGTGGACCCACCTGTCCCACCACAGCTGGCCATGGCTCCGGGCACCAGCATGTCTGGGGCCAAACCCAGGACCTCCTCATCCATTTGTCCTGCACCAACTTCGGGTGGAACTGCCTCAGGGGATGGGGCTCATCCCCCCTGGGAGCAGGAGTGGTCTCGAACCTGTCACCCACTGCCAGGTCCGGGTCGTGGTGCATAGCGAGCTCCGCAGGGAGGTCGGAGATCTGCTATGCCAGCTTGAGGGCCATGTGTTGCAACTAGAGTGTCAGCATGGCTCTGCGACTCAGCCCCCAGCACAGCCACCTTCGGGGCTGTGAAGGTGCAGTGGTGACTGCCTATGAGTGGGGATCTCAGTCCCACTGTTTCCACTAGGGGGCCATGGGCTTCCGATTTCCCAACACCCCTCCCCATCAAGGTGTGTATCCCTCACATGTGTCATATACCACCCCGGCATGCATCTTGTTTGTCTTGCCTGTTAACCTACCTCCCCAACATCCCACTCTCACCTGAAAAAAAAAAGGCAATCTGTTCCCCAAAAAAAATCTCGCCCCATACATAGCTGTCCATTTCACACACGTGTCCACTAGACACATGTAATTTGGTCTAATTGGCATCACAACATATTATTCTTGTCCTCACCCCTCTCTCAGGGGTTTGAGTGTCCAAATCCACCTCTAAATTCAGTGTACATGCACAGCTGTTGCTGTAGAAGAAATGGGCAGCTATGGAGCTTCTCTACGCCCTTCCTGCACATCGCTAGCTATTTTACCTACTGTCTTTCCCTCTGTGTGCCCTTTTTTCACTACTTTCCTATCAACCTTTTTTTCTTTTCTTTTAAAGAAATTAGTGCAGGGGTAAGTGGGAGTAAGCACTTTTAAGCAGCAGTAAGCAGGTTTAACATTGTTTGCATGGACATAAGCAATGCCTACACAGGTTAAGCAACTGAGAAGCTAAATCAGTATAAGAAACTGTAACCAGAAGTTAGCAGTGGTTACCCCTGCACAAACCTGCTCAAACCTGCTTACAACTGCTTAAAAGTGCCTTAATCACTCTGTATCCAATGGCCCTTGTTCTGCCCAGCAACAAAATAAACAGCCTCTTCAATGCTTGAACGGAGGACTCTGCACACCATAGCCAAAGTGATTTACCACTAAACTATGCCAGACATACATTGACCTACTCCTGGATTCACGAATCCTCCTTGTAAGACGAAATAAGTCTTACTTGGAGGCTGCAGTTGAATGGTATGATGTCAGCATGCCATGAATATTCATGAGGGCACGCTGACTCAACTGCAAGTCTAACACAGACCGTGCAGGAAAGCAGGGGACGTGTCCGACTGCCGAGCAGTCTAAAGGTCCATGCCCCTGCAAGTGTCCAAAATGCCAAATGTCAACACACAAGAGTGAGTCTACTCAAATGTCCATGTACCCAACACCACACTCCCTGACATTGTAAACCCCCAGCACAGTTATAAAAAGTAAAATATTTAATTTTTTTTTTCTAATTCCCGATATAGCTGCCCATATTTGCATGTGTATGTGCACGGGTGTGCCCATTGCTTAGCTGAAGTTAGCAATCCTGACATAGAAGAGCATAAGAAGGAATGTTTATGCAAAATAGTCCAAATTGCAATAGAATAATGGTAGAGGATTTGCACAAAGAAGAGCCGTTCACGGTTCGAGTCCCACCACTCCTCTTCCTATTTATATTCTAAATTAGTATATGAAATAATTCCTGACATATTTGATTAAAATTTTTCTAAAAAGCATTGAAATGGCCTATGTAGCAGTGAACAAAATATATATTTATAAAGGATCCTGACATATAATTGCCCGCAGTTAAGCAGCGCTTTACCCAGCGCAATATAGTTGCCCGCAGTTAAGCAGTGCTGTACCCAGCACAATGTAGTTGCCCATAGCTAAATAGCGCTTTACCCAGTGCAATAGATTTGCACGGAGGTGCACATTGTGCCAACTAACACACCGTAGGGCAACGTGGAGCAACGTAGAGCAAAGTTGCCTAAACACAGCCACACCCCCTAGCCTGTCTGGACAGTAGTAAAATAAAATGCAATGACAAGGTTCGAACCCAGGACTGTGTGCACCATAATCAAAGTACTGAACCACTAAGCCATGATAGCTTAGGATAAACAGCCACTGTTAACATACATATACTTATAAATGGTAGATTAATCATTACTAAGCAGGTCTGCAGTCAGCCGAGAATTTTCAAAAATGGCCAATCACAAAAAAGTGTGGGAAATGCGGCATATTTAAGCCACATAGGTGGGAATACTCACCACAACTTATTGTAGCTCCCATCTGCAGTTAGAATGGCTGGTGCTGGAGAGGGTACACACTTTTGAGCGCAACATTGGGGCATCGAGAAGTCGAAATACATGGTTTGGCTCCTTGTCCACCGTCATGAGTCAAGACTCCTGCAGGGCCAGTTCCAAGGGACGGAGTACAAGGCAGAGGCTTGTAACCGGTTAGCTCATGACCTCACCAGTGTCACAGGTGTTCCTCGGACTGGTGAGCAGGTCCGTCACCACCATGCAGACCTGAAGAGACGGAAGCAGGACCTACTGAACCAATGGATACAGGAGGCCCGTGGGATGCAAGATGCCCCAATACTGAGTAGGAAGCCATGGAATGCAGTATGTAAGAAATGATAATTGATTCTGTATAATGGATAGGTATGTCTCAATATCCCTTCATTTACTTCACAGCTGCAGGTGTCCGTGCTGCAAATCAGCAAGCCTATGCAGATAGGCTGCTAAGGCTGCGCCACCAGGCAGGTTAGTGATTATTCTGAATGTATTGTTATATAAAATAGGTGAGAGAGCCTGAAAGAAAGTGTTGTAGCCCAATAATACAGCCATAAAATGACTAGTGAAAAACCAAGCGTTAGGAACACAATAAGAGCCGGCAAAATAAAAACACCATTTATTTGTAAGTGCTTTCGGTGGGGACCATGCCTTACCTTCCTCAGACAAAAAGTGAATCAATTAACTAATTATTTAATTTATTTATTTAATTATTGTGTTCCTAATGCTTGGTTTTTCACTAGTCGGTTTTTCGTTGTTTAGTGTTTTGGATTTGTTTGAGTACAGCCATAAAATGCCCTGAATAAGTCCTCTCCATGTACTGTTATATAAAATAAGTCAGAGAGCCAGAAAAAGAGTGTAGTAACCCATTAAGAAAGTTAAAATATGTCCGGAATAATATCTCTGCAGGTACTGTCATATAAAATAAGTGAGCGAGCCTGAAAAAGAGTGTTCTAACCTATTAATAAAGGTATAATATGTCTTGAATATGTCTTCCATATGCACTGTAATATCAAATAAAGGAGAGAGCCTGTTGAAAAGTGTGTAATGTAATTAATAAAGGTAGAGTGTGTCTGTGTCACTTACTTTGAAATGTTGTTATACCCTTGCATTATACAAATAGTACTGTTTTAATAAGTGCTGGCAACCCACAGTTGGGCAGTCCCATCTAAAGTGGTTGATGGAAGTGCTAGTAGTTGTAAAGCATATATACAGTCCTCAACAGTCAGTTACTGGCTGGCATGCATAAGTAAATCTGGCACACAAGTAGCTTGCTAATTAGATCCATAGAAATGTGAGTGTGCTACATGAAATGTAGGGTTCTGTACAAATCTAACTGAAAATGTCATGTGAACACATCCAGATATGTAGATAAAGAAATATAAATAAAATAAATAAATATATAGCAGTAACATCTGCATCCTGGACAGTTAGTATGTCAGATATAGGTCAGGTATATAATGAACTAGACAAACCCATTACACAACCTAGTGCATGTTGCCAAGTGTAATAATACATGTAGGGGATATACACCTGCAGTCAATAGGAATGTAGTGTAGACTAAAAGTACTTATAAAATGTTAATTGAGGTTTCTTTCTACATCTTACTGTATGTGCATAAACAATGCAATTCCACAACTCAATGGGTATATGTAATTTCAAAACATTTTTTGGGACATGTGTTCTACTGTTCTATAAATATCTGCCTTCACTTTGATGCATGTGCCCTGTTCAAACACCACAATCATGGTGGCTTGTTGCCACCAATCATCCCTGCATGCTATTGGAATGTCCACTGTTGTCCAATATATGCATGTATTATGTTTGCTGTTCAACTGTTGGAACCTTGGTGTGTTGGGTTAATGGGAATATTACTACATGCTGTTACAACTAATTTGGAATGTTGTTGTTTATGTTGTAATTAAACTCACCTAATCACAGAACGTATGGGAAGGCCAGTCCCAGTGGACTCACCTGTCCCTCCTCAGCTGGCGAGTGCACCTGGCACCAGCAGGTCCAGTGCCCAGCCCGGGCTCCCCTCCTCCGTTGGTCCTGTGCCACCTTCGGGTAGAAGCACTGCAGGGGAAGGGGCTCATCCCCCCATGCAAGCATGGGCGGAGAAGGGCCACCTGTCACCCTTCAAAGGTTTGGGGCTGTGGTACGTAGGGAGATCCAGTGTTCAGTCGCTGTTCCCCTACACCAGCTCAAGGTGAGAGTGGCGCGTATCACAGGTGAGCCTGCCCATCCTACGCAGCCCCCAGCACAGCCACCCTCAGGGCTGTGAAGGTGCAGTGATGACTGCCCATGGGTGGGGATCTCAGTTCCACTGTTACCATCTGTGGGCTCATGGGCTTGCGATTTCCAAACATCCGTCCCCATCAGTTGTGTTCACCCACCCCATGTGTCATACACTGCCCCTGTATGCGTCTTGTTTGTCTTGTCTGTTTACCTCCCCAACCAACCTCCCCAAATATACCTACTTCCTCTACCTCACTTTCCACTCTCACCTGAAAAAAAAAGGGCAATCTGTACCCTCAAAAAAATCACACCCCATACATAGCTGCCCATTTCGCACACATGTCCGCTGGACATGTAAACTGATAATTCCAATTGGCAGTACAACATACTTTGTTGTCCTCACCCCTCTCTCAGGGGTGGAAGGTTTCAAATTTCAGTGCAAAGTTATTGCACATGTACAGCTGTTGCTGGTAAAGAAATGGGCAGCTATGGACCTTCCGTACACCTGTCCTGCACATCCCAAGCTTGTTTCTCTACTGTATTTCCCTCTTTGTGCCCCCTTTTTCACCACTTTCTTATCTCCCCATTTTCTTTTATTTCAAAGAAATTAATGTGGGGGTTAGTGGGAGTAAGCACTTTTAAGCAGTAGTAAGTGGGACTAAGCGAGTGTGCGCATGTGAGCACTTAGCTTAGTATTTCTAAGCGTCGCACAAGCCCGCGCAAGCCTGCTTACAATTGCTTAAAAGTGCCTTAGTCACTCTATGTCAAGGCCCTTGTTCTGCTCAGCAGCAAAATAAAATACCTCTGTCAGTTTCAAACCCCAGACCATTAACACAACAGACTGCATGAATTACCACTAAGCCACAACTGATATACAATAACCTGATGCTCAAATAAATATATCATGCATTACAATGACTGAATGTAAAGGAAAAATAGGAAGGCCATAACACAAAGCTTGTTCTGTGGACCTTTACCAGCAATTGTTGTGGAATGCATTACATGAGTGTGATATGAGAAGCAGCCATTCTAGCAGCAAATAATGTTACAGAGGCACTTTACAACCCCCACACAGTGTCATAGCAGGACAAACAGTGGCAAATCTGAGAAAGGGCAGAGGCCATACTACCTAACTGTGACTACTTTACAGGGATGTCCCTGATTGTGAAACATATTTAAGCTGTGTCCTGCTGAATCCCTCTGAAAAGTACTGATGTCATTCAGAAAGGTGGGGTATTACACAATGAATACTGACAATAATAACAGTAGACACCGCTTGTACTTCATAAAAGGAGTACGAATCCATATGCACTGCTTCACACAAGTCTACACTTACTGTCTCTATTATGTGTAAGGTGTACTTCACTTTTAACTACCTATCCCTGACTCCATGCAAAGATGTATCTGAGTGTTTCATAGGCCTGGCAGAGGCACAAACAGACAGGCATAGCACCTATCCTGCTGTTACACACTCTGCAAATAGCTTTGGTAGGACTTCCACAAGCATACCTTTATGTAGGAGTACAACACAGAAATACCAAAGGATGTAGCCATGTACTGGTAGCAACTGACTGTAACAATGCCATTGTAATAGTGATGAAAACACCTGTGGGTTGCACAGACAAACAATAACAGTGTAACATTTGACTACCATCTGGATAGGTTCACAGTTGGGAACTATGCAGACAGACCACCTGCCTTGATAAACTAACAGGTACACACCAATCCTTTAAGTCCAGTAAGATAACATTCACACAATAATACATAATGCTGTCTGTATGTCGGCACCCCCCCCACACACACACTTTAAATACACGTGTGTGTTTAGGGTCTACCAAGGATGTAGGTAGGCATACACAGTACTGGAATTGTCCAGTTGTCCTGTGAACCCTGTGCTAATGTCAGCAATAAAACCACAAACCCTTCAGAAGTGAGTACATTAATATTCACAGTATAATAGTTCACAAACAGTTCATGTGCCAAAAGAATACTTCTCAATAACTACGTTTGTATGGCAGTTAATTATATGAGTAGGAAAGAAACTACATAGTCACATAAATGTTGTGTAAGCATTTGTAGGGGTGAGTTAAACTCTACACTGATAGCTCTATACTGCAAGTGGCAACAGTCAGGTCTGAGTACAACATGTACATCACTGTCTACACCTCTAGCTTCAGATATAAGAAGTATACCAACCTTCTGACTTACACAAAAGTGTCCACAGCAAACAAGCATGGGCCCCACTCTGGAAATCTGAAAGGGCTACGCCTACATACCTTAGCAATTTATAGCATTGGGTTGCTATGACAGTGAGTACTGCAATTACCACACAGCAGGCTGTATGCATTTACCAAATGCTGGGCACCAATTGGTGAAGAGGGTATCACATGCGCAGATACCTACAAAAGCAGACTATACTTGCATTCCTAACATGCGATCATTACATTGCACGTGTCAGCAACTCTAGAACCCCAGGAGAGTAGTGACAAACTTTATTACTTAATAAAAAAATCTTTACTTAAGTAAATAATAAATTTACTTAATTATAACCTAAATATATTAATTAAGAAAAAAAAAACTTAATTAATAACCCATAATAACAACTAAGTAAAAAAACCTTACTTAATTAATAAAAAAAAAATTTGGAAAAGCATACACAGACGGACCTGAAAGTGAGTAACAGGTATGTAACAGATGTGTAGTTACTAGCAAGTAGTAGATGTTTATGAATAGTACTGTACATACTCTGAAATATGCATATGTGGCAGCAGTAAGTATATATGCAGTGATGCCATGCATAACTACTGCCGTGGACAAATTAGTGTGTAGCTGTGTGCAGTGGGACATAACTGTGACATATGTATCTCAGCATTATATGTCGAATATCTGAACATGTTATCTATGGTCTGTACAGTACTGCATATAATGGCAGTTTGGGGGAGTAGTGCAAACACCTACATAAGCTTGGATGTGACAGAGTAAGACATGCATGACAGTCACATAATGTGTAGCTTAGCATTGGCAACTGCTGTACCAGGCTAGTATAATAATGTTAGCATTTGCAGCTATATGTACTCCTGTACTATTACTGTATGCACACATGTGACAAATGTCCATGATGTAGCAAAGCCCAACAGGTCATCCATGAGGTGTATGGACTTACAACAGTGTGGACCCTGTGTGTGTATGGCACACACATATGGAGAGATATTTATGTGTCTGATAAATTAGCATCTGAACATGTGCATAGAGCAAAGGACATACTGCAACTGTTTGTGAAGGGTGGACATTTATATGTTGGTGCAGGTTGTTATGTGCATATTTATATGTAGGTTGTAGTGTGTGGCAAACAAGACAGACGCAGTGCTGGCATATGACATGTGGTGTTTAAACGCCGTGGGTATGATTTGTTAGGTTTTTAGTCTTCCAGATAGGGGGTCCTGCTAAAGCTACATGGGCTGAGAATACCTTCCATGCATTCTGCACAAGACTGTGCAATATCATTACATAACTGCATCCCTCTCAATCTTTGCATAATTGATATTCCCACTATGAAAGGTGGACTGTATATGTGCACCAATGGATGTTCATATGTACTCTCAAGCTCAATGTTGTAAACGTATTGCCATCACTTTTGTTAAAAACCCTGTACCCATGAACTACCACATAGGTGGTAGTCTACTCAACACCGAAAGTGTGATAAAAGACTACGGGACACAGGTGGACAGTAGTGTCCCTATTGATAATCACAGTGCCACACTAGTCATGTAAACTGAGTACAGTCCACATGCCATCAGAAAAGGTGTGTCATCCATGGAAAAAGAGGTCAGTGTTCCACTGTACTCATCAGTCATAACACCCATCAGAGAGTACATTGGCCCTGTTGGTATGTACCTCAGAAGACATCCACTGCGACTGTAGGCGCCAGACACATACCTCACAAAGAGTATTACCAGACTCAAACAGATGCCCTATGCAGACTGTCTTACAAAACCACAGCTACAATGTGTCGCATAACACCTACCCAGAGGCAACCTCTGCCTAACATAAAAAGCTATGCCAAACCCACAGGTGTTGGACATGCTCCATATAAATAGATTCAACTCCATACAAGTTACACACTGCACTGATCTAAACCCTGTAACTTCAAAAAGCAGAGCATGCTGGAGTGGTACATCATCATCTCAGACACATACCATACTCTGGAACTAAACACCTATCAATAGCAAATGAAGGTCCTCATTAGCAGTTGTCATGAATAATCATAATGAGTGGATGTGAGATAGGAAACACAACCCGGGAATCACCTCTGTGGCTCTGCAAGACAGGGGCACATGAACCTACATTACATGGGTGTTGAAGGGCAGGGTACCATATGGCTATGCTTCCATAGGCCCTACGGATAATAGCCTATAAGCTACCTAGGACCCAATACACACACGCATGTACTTGTTGCATTACTTGCTATGTGAGATTGACTGGGTGTGATGGTGAATGTGTAGGCGAATGTGTCAAAGTTGTGTAAATGTGTGATAGCCTAGTGGGAAACTGTGTATATCATGGTATGTAGTGTTGTAGCTCTAATCCCAGCAAAAGATATGTATGCTATTGCTAGGCAGGAAAATCAGTAAGGCATACGGTGTGACATAGTTCCATGGTGTTGACCGGAGTGTGCCATTGTAGGCTTATGCAGTACATGTATGCTTATTCATTGTTAACACTAGTGAATACAAATCCCGTATGCACTGTAGTACTACCTGAAGCTGTAGGCCTAAACAGCACAGTATGGTTTATATCCACATTTCTTGGAAACACTGTTTTGTTTGTTACCTGTAGTCCTCACACATTACATACCTCAGGCATGAGGTTTTGTAGGTGCTGACACACAGTACTGTATGTTACACAGGTAAAACTAATCTGTGTTGCCATACCTTTGTGTCTTGTAGGTATGTCTGATGTGTGTGTGTGGGTATGCCTGTAACATGGCCTTGGTGGTATGTGTGTCACAGGATATATGTACATATCTAGCAACATGTATAGTGTAGTACAGCAGTATGCCACCTATAGTGATGAATGTGCACATTTGTTACTGAGGGGTTTGCTATCAACAAGTAGCATGGTGTACTGGTAGTACTTTAACTGCACTTTACATTAATTTTGATGGATGACAAATGTCTGCATGCATTAGCTTCATATACACTCCCTGTGGCTAGGTGGTGCATTGTGTCACATACAGTGTGCCATGTACTGTTGTATAGTCTTACATACTGGTTTCACTTTGTTGCTGTGCAGAACATGGTTTGGTATATAGTATGTGCCAGGCACTGTCAGGCAGTTGTGGGATGAGAAGTCCTATGTGGTATTAAAGGTGTGTATCTACTTTCAGCCAATAGGTTGCTATATATGGCATTTCATTGATGTCTGTACTTTAGCATGCTAAGTGTGCCACACAACTTGCTCACAACTACTGTTTTATTGTCTTCCAGGAATATGTCTCACAAATGGAAACCTGCTTATTCCCCCTGTGGAGGAGGAGGACATCTTTGATGCCCTGATACATCATTACAACCTGCTGTTCT
Source organism: Protopterus annectens (assembly GCF_019279795.1). Lineage (NCBI taxonomy): Eukaryota > Metazoa > Chordata > Ceratodontiformes > Protopteridae > Protopterus > Protopterus annectens. Next base: position 123,339,109 of record NC_056726.1, on the reverse strand, counting down.
CCAGATCCAGCCAGGACCAGCATTGACGCACTGCACTGTGGCAGGATGTTGTCCGTCGGGTGAATGATGTAGGCATGCATAACTGGACTTATGAGCAGGTACGCCATCACTGCAGTGATTTAATCAAACATGTCCGGCAGCATGCCTCCGATGTCCACAGACAACAGCTTGCCACAGGTGGTGGTGCATCATCACACCCCCCCCTCACCAGAGTGGAAGAGCTGCTCCTCAATGTAGTGGCTTCTGGCCAACCAGTACAACAGACATGTGTCATCATAGAGGCCGGAGTCACACAGCATGTAGATACAGAGCATGCAGGTAACATGGCATATCTGTAGACTACTGTTAGATCAATTGTTAGAACATGCATTTATCAGATGTGTACTGTGTATTCAGAAGATGTGGAGCTTGGTGTCATGCAATACTGATACTTTGGAACATAATTTGTATGCCTGTGACTGTCACCTCTTGTACTACTGTGAAATTGCAAACACACAGCAGCAATGCCATAGTTGTTGACACTGACAAACTGTCTCATATCCTTGTAGGTCCCTCTGGTGTGATAGCAAGACAGCACACCCATACTGGTGAGTGTTCTACATTTAATATAGCATATAACATGTGCATGTCATAGGAGACTTGTAGGCCATATACACATGTAAAACACCTACACATAATGCATGCTCTGCATATTCTCTGTGGGACTATGCACATCCCAGTAACATGAGTATCCACCTCAAACACATGCAATACACAGAGCATCCCAACCAACTGTGGTACGCTGTAGTGGACATTGTATAGCCAGAGTCAATACACATGCACATAACATACACCACTTTGTCATATGCAGTAAGTGTTAACATGATACACATGGCGTATGTAGACACCTGCTGTAAGGTCATACTCCAGTATCCCATATGTCATCAACACAGCACACATACTATACCTGAGGGGTAGAGGCCTATCATGGGATGGTGTGACACGCTTCAACACACAACACATTCATGTTAGGCAATGCTCCCTATTGAACACCTTACATTCCCATGTAACAACTGGCTGTGAAATGGTTAATGTAGCCAAAGTGGTGCAAGTCAGGTACAGCAAGATAGTTGCCAGTGTGACATACATCAGTGACCTTGAGTGACCACATGATGCTGCCTGATGATGGCTCATGGTACTACACTACATCCAGTTACAGTAACTACAGTACTACACATAGCATTCATTGCTATACACCTGACAGTTGTGTGCATCCGGCCATGGTATGTATACCTATGAGTGATGGTGCACAGGACATTGGAAAGCATTTCAGACTTGCACAGCAATGTTGTGCTCATGTACACATTGTGTTCCAAGGTGAGGCCCATCATTGAACAACACACATGCATCAACGACATGTATACTGTTATCAACAAGGACTCTCCATACTCACACTGCATGCTGTTGAGCAACACACATCCTGCATGCTGACACATGTGATAGGACTCTTTGGCTTGTGATACTGTACTGCACCATCAACCACTAATGAATATGTTCCATATTGCTGTTGGTGTGTGTGTGTGTGTGTGTGTGTGTGTGTGTGTGTGTGTGTGTGTGTGTGTGTGTGTGTGTGTGTGTGTGTGTGTGTCAAGTTGACTGAGTAGTGTATTCGTGTTCATGTGTTCATGTGTGCATGTGTTCATGTGTTCATGTGTGCATGTATGCATGTGTCCATGTGTGCATGTGTTCATGTGTGCATGTGTGCATGTGTTCATGTGTGCATGTGTGCATGTGCGCATGTGTACATATGTTCATGTGTGCTAATGTCCTGTACAGATTGTGAAGTGTGTTTCCTGTCTTCTTCGCACAGGTGCTGAGGTATTGTTGGGTGAGTGCAGCAGGGAACCTGAGGTCACTGCCACAAATAGTGGACATGATGACACGTGTAGTGGCACAGGCAGGTTTGTCAGGGTCTGTCGCTGGTCTGCCAATCGACAGTACACAGCTGTCCACCCCATCTATGCGCACATTCATACTGCCGATACACCCTCAACAGCAATGGCCTTAGCGGAGGAACAGCATGCAGTAGGCATCGGCCAGGATAGTGTGGTATCTATGGCACATGCAACCCCACACAGCAGCCATACCCAGACACCTGGAATGGTACCACATAGGCATATGTCCAGGGGTTCTCGTGGGAGCACTCCTAGTCATAATGCCCCTGGCAGACGTGCCCCCACAGGTCTCACAACCTCAGCTATGTTCCGGGTTGTAATGCAGGCACAGGCAGGTAGGGAACGGTACACCAGGCAGGGACTAAGGGCGCAGAGGGCTCACAACACCGCTATCAATGACAGTATCTGTGACCTTGCCGATGCCATCTGTAATTATACCAAGGTCATTGATAGATGTTGGGGGGAGACACTAGATGTCCTCCGCAATGTAATGTCCATATGCCAGGACAATGCAGGACGGCTATGATGTCAACATGGATGTATGCCAGCAACATCATCAGCTGGCACTCGTCACGGACAACACACAAGTCCCAGCCGCTCCCGTAGTGGGAGTACCAGCCCCAGCAATGTTGGGGCTGGGCTGTCAATAGACCATCTTAGATGACCATGTGCACGTGTCTCTGGCCAGTCCCAGCAGAGTCATGGGTCCAGTTGACATCCCTCTGCCTCTGGCTTGGCACCTGATACTGTCTGTGGCACCCCTGGCAGGCACAGGTACTGTGTCCGTGGCCGGAGACAGTGATCTGTACAGCCTGGCAGGTACAGTCCGTGGCTGTCCCACAACCTCCCGTATGTGGCAGCCACAAGGTGGAACTGTGTGCATGCAGACACACGCACATAAACCAAACACCTAGGGCTAACACATACACACACACATTATACCAACATTGACCCATACTGTACTGTTGTCCCTCACACACACACACACACACACACACACACACACACACACACACACACACACACACACACATGTCGATTGGATGGGTCATTGTCGGGCTCTGGCAAACCAATAACACACCCTGTGCATATGATGAAACTGCGCCACCTCCTGTCATCTGTGACAATGATGCAGGAACAAGCTTACATGGTGCTGATGCACAGGGTGACCTAATAGCAGTGTAGCAATGTTAGCATCTTGTCAACAGCAAAGTGTACTGATATCCTTGTAGGTATATCTGAGCAGGCATGATGCATTAAAGCTATGATTATCAATGTAGAATTGTTTACACCAGTGTTAATTCCAAGACTGTATTGTCCGCCCATGTGCCACTTGGCTGATGTGTGCGGTACTGGCAGCATGTGTTGGTGAGTGGATGGTATGTATGTGATTTGTGCAGTACAGATGTGCAGGTGTACATTTGTGAACATGGTGGAGGTGCACCGTCTGCATGTATGTGCATAGTGGACACATGGGAAGGGTGACATGCCCTGTATTACACAGTGTTAACACTTCATATTTCCTATTGGTGGCCAGTATGCATTTTACTACACGTATGTTACAACTTGGGTACACATGTGTGTATGACATGGTTTGACACTATGCTGTGGGTGATACTGTTTATATCGGTCATTGTTTTGCATTCTGGTAGTATACATAACCGCAACAGCCTGATTTTACCCAATTGTTAGATGATGTCTTGACAACTGACACACAGATGTAGGATACACAGTAGCATTTGAGTTCTTCCAGTACTATACTATACCAGTAACCAGTGGTATTGCCCGCCACCCATTCCTGGGACCACTCCTGTTTGGCATGTAGCCGTCCTAGGTACAATTAAACACACTAGGGATATGTCCATCCAGATCTGGTAATGCATACAGTGGCCTACAATGCATTCTCCGGATGAGACACTTATCCTCCACAAGGGTATCATACAGATACCTGTTGACCAACCCATGCTGTAAAGCTATAAGCCAACTATAGCATAGTCATCCACATTTACTATACATAGTATCCTGACAGTACCACATTGTTAGTAGCCCACAACGTGTAGCAGGGGTACTGATGTGTACATACAGCCACATGTTATGTCATCTGTCCTTTGGTATTCACATTTCCAAAGGTATGCTGATGTCCCTCAGAGCATCACATAAGCATGAAGGGGTCTGTATGCATATCCACAGAGGTGTTGTACATCTGTAATGAATGGCCATTATTGACAGACTGTGTTGTGTTTGAACATGTCTGACATATACCCCAGGTATGAACCCTCACTCACACTATTCTATAGAAACTGTCATGGGTGTGTGTGACACAGATTACCTAGGCCACAGATCACTAGAGTGTCTGGTCTTGCCACATACATACATATGTGACCTAATGTCTGAGAAGCAGCAGCACAGACTGTCAATGGTAACAGATGTATTCGTGTAGAAAGCAGGCTTCACACCTATGAACTAATTGAGGTCACATGTACATATATGTATTTGCCACATAGATAACAATTGAGGTCACATGTACATATATGTATCTGCCACACAGATACTTGAAGTGTGCAATGCACATACTGTTGTTTTACTGATATGTCATACAGCTGTAAAAGCAAAATACACAACACATTTACCAACGGTGTCACACACACTCAGCAATTGTAGGATTCAAATCCCTACCTAACTATGTTATAATACTAGAGAGATCCGCATTAACACGATGCGCTATATGCTTTACTGGAAGTTTTCATTTCCACTGCTGCATTTGTGGGATAATGACATCATTAGACTTGCCAAGGTGGAGATTACCTCTTTTAATGTGTTTTCCCAGTCTCCAAAAAGGGCACTCCTCTCAAAGGGAATCACACACACACACACACATACACCACCCCCCACACTGAGAAATTGTAGGATTCAAACCCCTTCCTAACTATGTTATAATACTACAGAGATATGCATTAACACAACGTGCTAGATGCTTTACTGGGAGTTTTTGCCTCCACTGCTGTATTTGTGGGATACTGACATCATCAGACTTGCCAAATAAGAATCTACCTCTTTTAATGTGTTTTCCTAGTCTCCAAAATGGGCACTTCTCTCACAGGAGCTCACACACAAACATACACCCCCCACACATACACAGAGCAATTGCAGAATTCAAACCCCTAGCTAACTATGTTATGATATTACAGAGATACACATTAACACGACGCACTATATGTTTTACTGGGTGTTTTCTTTTCTCCTGCTATATTTGTAGGATGCTGACATCATCAGACTGGACATGATAATGTGTGTGCACTTTGTTTTATGCAATCCCAGGAATGAACCATGTGGGTCAGCAGGTGTTAACTGCTTGAACAGGACTCCACAATTCTTAGCTTGTGTGATCTCTCTGTGGACAAATTGCCATTCCTTCATATGGCAATACATATTTATGCACAGGTTGTTGATTATGTGGATACAACATGTGTCTGTGATGTTGATAAAGGGCTATTCAGAGTCTGTGTGGGACGTGTGTAGCTCCCTTTAGTGATGTGGGTCCTGGGTGGCTGCCTTGCAAACAGTCTAGCAGGTTTGGGAACCATGATCTGCCCATGATCATACCACAGTTGGTAGGGCTGTGTGTTTGTCGGCTTCTAATAGCTCTGTTTATGACTTCAATCATGATGGACTCAATGGCCTTGCAGATCAGATGTCATAGGCTTATAGGACTATAGTTCCCATGGTCTGTTGTGCACCAACACTTGTGGGGTGTGCCATATGTTGCTGTAACACATTCAACAGTTTCAGATCCTGTGGAGAGGGTGAGGCTCAACAGACTGTTAAGGTGCAGGGTCTGTTTGTTCTGTAGTTCACTTATGACACATATAGGGAAACAATGTAATCCAACTGATGCCATGTTTTCGGCTTTGGAAGGAGCTGTTTACCCATTCTACATGTGATATCTCCTGGTATGATGATAGGGACATTTGTCAGTGGGAGGTGGGTATGTATGTATGGGCCAGGCTGACAGGATGTCGGCATTGTCAGTCAGGTACAGTTGGCCCTGACTCAGGACATATATGAGTGTACATTGCTGTGTATGACATACCTGAAGGAAGTGTCATGGTTCTGTCTGGACTCCTTCGCAGATAATCTTTCCAAAACACCAACAAACCTGAGCACTAAACCCTTGTTATACTCTATTACTCACTTAACACCCTACTGATCCCTTTTGATCAGTCAACAGAGAGTATGTCATCATAATATCCTGGCACATCAAAAGGTTGGTTTTGTGTGTACTCTCCAGTCCAGCTGGTGAATATGGGACTTTTGAGGCAATGTTACAACTGCCTTATGTACACAGACAACCCTCACCTCCTCCCAACAAACTCAGATATATGTGAGAGATGCAACTATATAGACAAACAAGAGGCTGAGCACTCTCGACCCATGACAGGCACAGTCAATCAGGTGGTGAAGGTATCCGCACACACCACAAATCCAGTCTCACATAGACCTATAGCAACAGCAAACAAAATACATGACCACACAAATACATACTCAGAGACTCTAAATAATATCTGCCTAAGCAGCAGACACCTCCTAAGCAGACACCCAAACAACTGCTACCCCATAACAATACCCACATATCACATGGTTCACAAAGTCAGTGTGCCACACAGTCACTGCCCTTAGGGCTAGACAACACACCTACTACACTTGTAATAGGTGACTCTATTGTCAGACACACTGATGTCACACTCACCAGGCTGAACAAGGAGAAGGAAACTTTGAGCTGTCTGTTGGGTGTCAGGTTCCACCACATTACACATGCACTCAGGTCACTCCAAGGCAAGTACAAATATGGCTCCATCATTGTCCATGCTGGTGTGAATGACCTCAGATGTTCCTCCCTGGACTACATGACAAGAGACATAGAGGAGCTCTCTGATCATGTAACCCAGGCCAGTATGACCCTGACCTTGTGTAGCATCTTACCCTCACCAAGAATGATGGCACAGTGTACAGACAAGTTAATCAATTGTAACAGTTGGCTAACATATAGGTGTCATTCAAAGGGGATCCAGCGTCTGTCAGCCTGGGATGACATGCTCGACATGCCACATAGCTTCACTTTGGGCAGCTTGCACCTGTCATCCCTGGACTTTTGAATACTGGCTAAGGCTGTTGCCACCCCCACAGTGCCTTTTATGGGCAAGGCTCAAAAGACAAATCCACCTCCACAGACAATACAAGGTAAAAGACACTATGGGTAATGCTGCTCAACACTTGATGTCTAGACATCAGAATGCACGCACTCTAGACTCTCCTCAGTATGGGGAATGCCGATATCTGTGCAGTAACCGACACCTGGTTCAGGCTCCCAAAAGCACACCAGCACTACCAGGTTATACTTCATACCATGCTTTTCCACCACAAGACTCAGAACAACCAACAAATTTAGGGGGATTATCCGTATACATCACAGATACACACACCTCCAGGTTAGTAGCACTGCAGGAAGCATCAGAGACCATACATGTACAACTAACAGTGGGCAAAACTGCCTTTCAGTTTGTAGCCTGCTACAGACCACCCTCCCAAACTCAGGAACCCCACTCAGCTTTCCTGGGAACACTGGAGAATATGACGGTCTCTACAGACACCATTATATGGGGTGACTTCAACTACTGAAACATTGACTGGGAATACTACTCAAGCCCCAACACCCTCGCCTAATGGTTGCTTGGATTTCTAAACCCAAATGCTATGTCACAACTGGTCACCACACCCACAAGAAGGGAAAACATATTGGACCTCATCATCACCAACATGGGGACTCCATGTTCCACACCAGAGGTATGCCCCTCATTGGTAAGGTCAGACCATACATTTATCTCACTGGATATCCATATCCCGTCCACACCCCCATCCTAGGTTCTCTCGGTGAAGAACTTACCAAAAGCAAACGTCACACTCCTCAAAACTGAGGTGGTATCCTTCAAAGACTCTGGGACAGAGGTGAATATGGCTCAGACCACTGAATCCTTTACAAACACATTCTATTGACACCTACTGAAATGCATGGATCGTGCTATCCCAAATAAAAACAAGACTCACTCCTCCAAAGGCAGGGGAACTGTCTGGTGGACCCCAGACATAAATAAGCTATACAACAAAAGGAGGGGGCTACTACATGATAAAGCACAATCCCAAAAAGGGAAGGTATCTCTGATCAGTACTAGCAAGAAGCTACGTTCACTCATGAATTCATCTAAGACCTGCTTCAAAAGGTAAACTGCACTAGACACTAAGGACAATCACAAGGCCTTCTTTAGTTATGTCATGAACCTGGGTGCCAACTACCAGATATGCTGTGAGTTACTGCAAAATGACAATACATACACTGAACCCACAGACATTGCCAACATCCTGGCAAACAGGTTCAGTGCAAATGTCACCCCCCATCCCCCCTAATGAGCAGATGTCCATCCCAACAGAGTGTAGCCTTCCTGACATCACAGAAGATCAGATGAGTGCTGCCCTCTCCAAAGCAGACAACACAGCATCAATGGGACTGGATGGTGTCCCGGCCTGCATCTTACACAAGCTTCATGACGAACGTAGTCCTCACATGAAGTCACTGTTCAATATCAGACTTACTACAGGATATGTACCCAAGGAATGGCGTACAGCAACAGTGGTCCCACTCCACAAAGGTGGTGCCACAACAGACCCCAGACACTATCGCCCTATAAGCCTATCTAGCCTGGTCTGCAAAGCTATGGAGCGTACCATCATGGAACTCATACACACAGACATCGGGAACCTACACACACTGGATCCTACACAATTCGGCTTTGTTGTGGGCAGATCTTGCCTCTAGAACATGGTCGAATTCTTTAAACAGTTACCAGGTCCATAGACATAGGGAAGGTAGTCCACACAGCCTACCTGGACATCAGAAAAACCTTCAAAACAATACCCCACTCGGGCATCATACATAAGCTCACCAGCTTAGATATCGACACATATGTCACAAGATGGATTGCTAACAGGATCAAGGATAGCACCCACATGGTAAGTATTGCTGGTGCCATGTCTGACTCTACACCAGTTACACGTGGCATCCCACAAGGCTCAGTCCTGGGACCTCTCTTGTTCAGTATATCTTTCTCTGACGTACAGGCTCACACAGGAGGAATATGGCTGACCATGTTCGCAGATAACTGCAAACTGGGTACCATATTTGACTCTCCAGCTGGCACAAGCATCCTCCAAAAGGGTCTCACAGAGATGGATAACTGGTGCCAGAGCCATGGCCTACAGCTAACTGCCATTAAATGCATTAAGTGCCCACACATTACCACATAGGTGTTAATACATTAAGTACGGTAGAAGTTGTTAGGGATTTGCGGACACGAGTAGTTAGTAATCTTGCCTTTGACAATCACATTGCCAAAGTGGTTAGACAGTCCTTCTATATAGCCCACCTTATCCCAAAAGGTTTCACATCTAGATCAAATAAAGTCACTGTGCCCCTATACTCATCAGGCCCATGATTGGATACAATGCTCCATTTGGGATGTACCTTACCCGACACCTGCAGCAACTGTAATGGCCACAAAAGTACCTCACCAAGTGGATCTGGGGACTCACACAGATGCCCTGTGCAGTTCGGCTAAAGTAACTCCAGCTCTTTTCAGTCCCTTGCCACCTACTCAGATGCAATCTGTGCCTGTTGTTTACAGCCATGTCCAACACAGTATTAATGGACATGCTCCACCTCAAGATATCTGGATCCCTTAGAGCTACATGCTCCAGGGACATACACCTCAGCACAGATATTAATAGGATATGCTGGAGGGACACATTCATATCCCAGAGGCTCCCCTCACTCTGGAATGGGATCCCAGTCCCGCATAAGCAGAGCCCCCACTAACCCCCTACAGGAGACATCTTGACGAGTGGATGGGTGATTGTATGTTTACCCCTGGGATCTCTTCTGGGTCCCTGCTAGACAGAGGCACAATAAACTAAACGTAAAAGCCTATCTTGTGTGACCTACTATTCACAGGCACAGTCTACTAATCTAACAGGGCTGCAAAAGCCAAACACACTCTGGCTAGGCTTATAAATTCCTTAGGGCAGATAGCCTAGTATCAACCTATGCACCTATGGTAATGTTTGGGATGCACATTGTTTATTAATGATACTGATTGCAGGTTTTTTATCTTCTTTGCTTTCCCACTTTCTACGAACAACCTAAGTATCTGCAGATCATATTTTATTATGACAGGGTTCCAATATATTATATATGTGTCTGTTGTCATATAACTGTGTGCACAAGACGGATTGGTGAATAGTGAGAGGTTCCTGGGTTAACACATGCAACTGACGGATATGTGTGGCCCACTGCTGTTCTCTGACATGGCCTAAGTGTGTGAGCATGCCCAGTCTGTCCTTTCTGTGTTTTGTTGCCTGACATTTGTTTCATTTATTCGTGTGTGAGCATGCCCAGTGTGATCTTTCAGTATGTTGCTGTCTGAAGTCCACTACATTTGTTGATGTGTGTGAACATGACCAATATTAACATTTATACTATATGTGTGTTGAAAATCAGGTTCTATTCTTACTGTAGGGCTCACCTTTGTGTCATAACTCGACAGGGATTATGCTGTGCCTGCAGGGTTTCCATGAGATACTTTGCATAGACTTATCAACATTTCTTCATACAGACTGACCAGTGCAATACTGTCATGGTTTAGTGGTTCAGTACTATGACTGTAGTGCACAGTATCCTGGGTTCGAGGCCTGTCACTGCTTTGTATTTTCATACTGAGCAGACCACACTGCTTAAGGGCCAGTAGAGCAAATATGAGCATGCTGGCTTTTGTTCAGCTATGCCCAACGTAGACCAAGCTTGTCCAGCATTGCTCAACGTTAACCAACATTGCTGAATGTTGCCCAATATTGCTCAGCATTGACTACAGTTGCACTAGTGTTAGTGTGTGCAATTGCTTTACATATACTAAATGGTGGTGAAAGCTGTTTAGCACTGCTTTATATTGCTTAACACATGGCAAACATGCCTCAGGTGGTGCTGCAGGGCTGCCTATGTCGGATGCACATACTGCACTCCCTATACATGTTTGGAAACAGGTAGTGTCAAGTTAGGCATCCCTTTTACTATATGTGCGAGTCAGAGAGAGAGGTATCATTTCCAGGGTTCCTACTGAGCCAGTGTATGTGCTATGCGTTGCCTCTTTGCCAAGGCCAAAGCACACTGGGCACGCCTCCTTCTGCCTACTGGGGCAGGCTTAGGTTGTTCCTTCTCCAAGTCACGCTCTGCCTGTGATGGCCTTGGCAATGGTGGGGGGCTGTTTGGCCCAGGCCTATGCTGCTCCTGTTGCAGCTGTTTTCGCAGGATCATATTATGTAGCATAGCACATACCATGACAATTCGGGTACATGTAGTTGGTGAGCACTGCAAGGCTCCACCAGATGTATCCAGGCACCGGAACCGTGACTTGAGCAGGCCAAACACATGCTCAATTACATTTTGTGTTTGTGCGTGTGCCTGATTATGGCATTCCTGTTCAGGTGTGTGTGCATTTCTGATGGGTGTCATCAGCCACAGCTCCAGTGCAGAGCCAGCATCCACCACTAAGTGACCATGAGGGATGTCCCCATTGGCAAATGTCTGGTACAGCTGTGTCAGATGCCAGATATGGGAATCATGGAAGCTTCCAGGGCAGTCAGCACACACATTCAGTATTATGCCCTGGGCATCACACAAGACCTGGCAGTTGATGGAGGGGAAGCCCTTGTGGTTGAAGTAGACCCTACCCCTCTCACCGGCTGGTGCTATGATGCGTATGTGCGTGCAGTCTATTGCACCCAATACCTCAGGGTATTCCGCTATTTGCTGAAAGAGACTCATATTGCTGGCCAATACCTCACGGGCATTGGGGAAATATACATGATCACCGACATGTGCTGACATGGCATCCAGGAACTGGTGCAGTACCCTGGATGCTGATGCCTGTGATATCCCCATCATATCACCAGTTGGTCTCTGGAAGGTACCTGCTGCTAATATTCTTAGGCCAACACATACCTTGGTTTCCACTGGGATGGGTTCCCCTCTGTTGGTTCTGTGTGTGAGGCGTGGCCTGCACAGTTCAACAATTTGCTGCAAGAGGTCTCTGTCCACTCTATAGCGGTCCACTATCTCCACCTCATGTAGCCCCTGATAGGTTACCCTGGGTCTGTAAACTCTTCTCTGTCTCCTCACTGTGGGTTGTCCAGCAGCATTCACATTGTCACCACCCTCAGCATGTTGCATATGTCGCCTCACCTTATAACAGCAATGGCAGCCCCTAACATTTCTTTGTCTCAGTAAAGCTTTTTCAGTTTTCACTTCTATTAGCTTACTGCAGTGTTGCAGTGTCTCTTGAGAGAAACATAGTGGAATGTTGTTTGCAGAGTTTTAAGTGCTGGGCTGGGCTGGGCTAGTGTACTGCCTGTGTAATTGCCTGATTCTGATTGTTTTCACCTGCTAGCTCTGCTAGTACTCCCTGGTTAACTTCCTACTATTTGTTGTGCTTATTTTTCCTTCCTGTTTCCTCAGGGGGGCAGCGCCATGCACACAAGCGCAAACACTCGCACACCAGCTCACACGCGTGCACACATGCTTACACGGACTCAAACTTGCTTACCCTTGCTAAAACGCATGCACATCGGTGCAAACACACTTGCACAGCTTCAAACAGCCTTAGACATGCTTACTCTGGCTTAAACATGCATACACAGGCATACATGCATGCACACAGTCTTACTCGGATGTACAGGTGTGCACCCGCGCACATACACGTTGCAGGCACTTCAACAAGAAACTTTAGTGTTATCCACGGCATACACCTTCAATTTCTTGCCTTTAGCTAGGCTACCTGTTGACACACTTCTTCCAGTGATGTGTAACTGACAGCAGACACATGCCACTCTGCTCCAATGAGCTTCACTTCTTTCATACATAGCCCCCTCATGATGTCATCTATCTTCTACTCTGTTACTCCCCTTATCCTACTCCTACACTCCACTGACTGTGCTCATTTGCTATGTAAACTTGGGATTCACTAATTCTCATACCCTCATTTGTATAGGATTGCCTGCTAATGCTTGGTTACATCTCTTAGACTGAGCTTCTCTGGAAGGTACCTCTACTCGGAAGCCATGTTGCCTTCAGCCTGCCATTCCCTTGCATTGTAAATTAAGAATTACAATAAAATCCA